>NW_023425529.1:185633854-185806354 GCF_014108245.1 Pipistrellus kuhlii
AGGCCAGCCCGTCTGCAGCTGGGGCATTTAGGACAAATCTCCCTCGCACTCCCAAAAATAAGGCAAAGATCCACTGACGCAGGGAATCGCAGATGAAAATGCCCTGTCCTGGGGGAGAGGCAGGAAAACACCTCCCCAGCACAGATCAGAATTCTGTTCCCACCGAGCATGAGACCTGACTGACTCTCTCGTGCACAGACAACACCAGGGAGAAGGCAGAGCTGGGCTGCAGGCTGAAGCCGACACCGGGACACTGAGAAGGCCCAGCCCCAAGCTTTACACTCACCGTTATCTATGTCCATGGGTTATGCACACATGCATACAAGTTCTTTCCTTGCTCTCTTCCCACCCAGCACCCACCCCGCCTCCTCCCTGTGGTTCCACAGTCTGCACCAGGCTGCTATGTCTCTGGATCTACCTGAGAGAGGCATGACTGCCTTCAAGAAAGCACAGTCTTGTGACCTATCCTGCAATCCAATCCCCACCTTCATACAATCTGCCCTAGTGCACTCTTAAATTTAAATACAGAAAAGAAACTGCACAATGGCCATGCTCTGACAGTCTGAACCCACAGAGCCTGTCCCCCGGCCCAGAAGTCACCAGCCCCCCAGGGCCTGACGGTGCCTGCGATGCCACCTCCTGATTTCCTCCTCTACAGCACGTTCAGTTCCAGCCAATTGTATCTGCTAACTTGGGTTTTCAGTTTAAAAACAGCCACCAATTCTGGCCAAAAAAATTAGACCTCCCAGTGAGATTGTAGGATTATCTACTGGTTGATCACCCATCCCCTCACACCACAGCGACTCATTAGAAAACTGTACCTACTAGAAAATCTCCTTGAAAATCATTTACACCAATATCAACCACTACCAATGGTCTAGCACATGTGTCAAACACAAGGCCCGCGGGCCAAATCCGTCCCGCCAGGCCTTGCAATGTGGCCCGCACCGCGCTGTCATCACTGCACTCTGCTGCGTTTCCATCACAATGACAGTTTATGACTGTTCAGTAAACCATTCGGCCCGCGATTTAGGCTGGATTTTAGATTTTGGCCCCTTCTCTGATTGAGTTCGACACCCCTAGTAGAGAAACAACCATACAAAACACAATATGTTTTATAAAGGGAATTCAAGCATGAGTTAAAGACATTAAATAAGTTTTGAATAATAGGAGTGATCTGCTAGGTTCATGAAATCTCATGATAATGAGTGATCTGAAATACATATTTTAAGTTCTTTTTGGAAGAAGGAGGCAAAAAATAAGCAAACTTCACAAAAGAAAACAAAACAGAGATGATTCATGTTGACATACTTAAATGCATTGTACAGTGCAATAAAGATTATAAAATGCTATTAGACCAAGAAAAGATAAATATAATAAGACAGTCAGAAACAAACAGCTACTTTATGTCCATATATAAATTTTATGATTTATATTTATAAATGTTCCAAATTATCAAGTAGTTAGATAATCAGTGGAGGAAAAACAAGAGATTGTTGAATAGTATTGGAAAATTGACTTAATATGTGAAGAGAATAAAGCAAGACTTCTTAGATAGCTTAAAAAAGTTTTTAAATTGAATTTATTGGGATTACACTGGTTAATAAAATTATATAGGTTTAAGGTATATAATTCTATGTAATACATCATCTGTATATTGCACTGTGTGGAAATATCAATAGTTTCTAATTATTTGCTTTCAAAAAATCAAAGATTAAATCAAGTAGCTGAAGGCTTAAAAATACTTAACAGATCACTATTTGATTTTTAATATGCAACTTGTCAGTTGTTCAAATAATTGTCTGTAATGCTCCAAAAAAGATTGGCATTTACAGTTCACCAACACATTTTTTTTAAATACTAAAAATGTTTGGCATAAAATTTAAATATTTGAAAATAATGTCATTTCTGAAGTATTATAAACATTTCATTTTAAGATGGAAATTGTGGTATCACCTTTTCTAAATATATTAACTAAATAACATTTTCACTAGTATTTAATATTCACTTTAATGCAATTAGAAAAAATACACAAAGTAAGCTTTTCTTTAATACCAACACTTTTTGGAGAATTACAATTACTTGAACAACTCACAAGCTGCATGTTAAAAATCAAATAGTGATCTGTTTCTAAAAATATTTTTAATGATCTCTCAGCTACCAAGTGGATTTGATCTTTCTTCAACTTTCTTGAAAGCAAATAATTAGAAACCATTTCCTATACAAGTGACTTAAAAGCTATTCATTAAAGTCATTTACTTTTACAACTTCTGGGGCAGCAATCTCATTAGGGCTGTTCTGCATGTATGTGGCTGTACATGCGCCTGGCTGGGTAGATGACAGAGAAAGGGTGAGGTCTCCCTGCAGTGGTTTTACTATGGACTCTAACTTACCAACCGCAGGACTATTGCCCCAAAGGTGAAATGCAAGATCAGGCCCTGCCCTACTCCACTATATTTCCACACTCATCTGCAGTAACCCTTACCTTATGTGTGTTTGTGTATAGACACCGTATTTGACATATTTCTTACAAATAACTAACTGCATTGTCCCTAATGATGAAAGCCAGGGACTCTGGAGGCCATCTGTATCATGGAGGCTTGTTGCAATGTCCTTGTAGAACAAGGCAGCCTGTTCAGTTGGTAACCTGCTCTTCAGCAGGATCCTTTCTCTGTGTAACAGTTGACAGTTATTCTAGAACTTTCTCCATATACAGCTTTTTGAAACATGCAAATCAGCGGAGACCAGCCAGGAGCGTTGGACATCTCCCTGACCTGGGGAATGTGACTGTGAAATGCTCATCTTGCTGCCTACTGCACTTCATTAGCTCTGATCTCATGAGTTCACACCGTCAATCCTTCTCCCATAGGTTCATCACACACTGCAGATGGCACTTAGCCATTTCTGGAGTGGCCTCACGTACAGATCGGCAAACGTCCTCATTTGCTGGATGGACTGTAATATTCACTCACTAACTCTGAGCTTATGGCCAATAGCACTGTGACTCGTGCCGGAATGAAAGCCCGATATTTTACAGATAAAAGAATATTGATAATATTGTACAGCGGGGAAACCAGGGCTCAGTGAGGTCCAGCTAGTTTCCCAAGGCCACATCGTGAGGAAGCTGGAGAGCTATCAGCCAGAGCAAAATCCACTGTATAAAGATGCCAGGATCTTATTTCACTAGAGATCTGGTGCACAAATTTGTGCACTTGTGGGGTGCCTCAGCCTGACTGGCGATCAAGGCCTATCATGGGGGCTGCCCAGAGGGAGGAACATGGGGAGGTTGGCTGGCAGTGGGGAGGGGCCAAGTGCAGTTGGGCCCAACCCCAATCACCCCCCCCCAAGATTGGGGGCAGGGCTGGCCAGAGGTAGGAGCTGTAGGAGGTTGGGGGGGGCGGGGGGTGATCAGGGCCTGGTTGGCCATCGCAGTGTGTGTCATAGCAACAGGTCATTCTGGTTGTTCTGGTCATTCCACCATTTGGTCACTGGGTTTTTATATATATAGATAACATTATTACTACTAAAGTTAGATTACATAATGTCTAATATTACATATACAATATATTTATATATAACATGTTATATATCATATGTATTGTTATTTAAACAATAACAATAGCATTTAAGGGCTTTTAAGGTTGCCTTAACTACAACAGGTTATCCTTAACACATATGACACATGAATATTTAATGCATAAATAATGTGCAATTGTACATATCATTACATGTTACATATAACATTTTTTTCCTGTAGAGCATATACAGTCCCGTTGCTCTTAGGAACACAAGACAGCAGTTTAGGACTCTCTTTGGAGGGCATTTTAAGCAGCGAAATCACCAAAAAAGGATCCACTCGTGAAAATCATGGCCCTGGACCTATTTTGAGAAGGCCTCTAGGGTGCCCTGTGAGAGCTGAGAGGGGAAGGCAGCATGTCAGCTGTGCAGCTTCCACTGGGGACATGCACTTTGAATGATTCGAATTCCAGATGCTCTGCACATGTCCACAGATAACCCTGAAGTGCAGCAAATATTGATTTGAGGTTGCAAATTACAAATTTGGCTAGTAAGCAGTTTGCATATACAGAATCCATGAAGAATGAACCTCGAGGAGAGTGTTTGTTTGTATAGGTTAATATCTGGACATTTTAGTAAGTAAATAAGGTGGCAATGCAGAGTTTCAGAGTGTTTTCTCAAATTCATTTCTAGCACGGTCCTTAGGAATAGCTGAGGTGAAATGGATTTTTAAAATTTTACCACAGTTGCTGAGTTCACTCTACAACATATCAGCATTTAGAGGATACCAGTCCAAGTTAGAGTACTCCAGATTAGTTGAGAATAAAACTAAACCAAAATAAAACAAGAATGGGCCTTGGATTTCTCAAGAATATTAAGGTCTCATAAAGTTATAGAAACAATTAGTTATACCCTTTGCATCTTAGTCAGGTATTGTTTTTAAATGGGAAAGACAAACTACTGATATTAAACTATATTTCAAGGCTATAGTATTCAAAACAACATGGAACTAGCATAAAAACAGGTATAAAGATCAAGGGAACATAACAGAGAGCCCAGAAATAAACCTATATCTTTATGGTCAATTACTATTAGACAATGGAGGCAAAAACATATAGTAGGGTAAAGACAGCCTACTCAAAAAATGGTGCTGGAAAAATTGGACAAAAACATGCAAAAAAAAGGAGGGGGGGGGGAGGAAATTCAACCACCAAGTTACCAGTAACCCATTCACAAGAATAAACTCAATGCAGATTACAAATGTCAGACTCAAACCCATGAACATCCTACAAGAAAACACAGGCCGGGACCGGTTTGGCTCAGTGGATAGAGCGTCGGCCTGTGGACTGAAAGGTCCCAGGTTCAATTCTGGTCAAGGGCATGTACCTTGGTTGTGGGCACATCCCCTGTGGGGGGTGTGCAAGAGGTGGCTGGTCGATGTTTCTCTCTCATCGACGTTTCTAACTCTCTGTCCCTCTCAATTCCTCTCTGTGTAAAGTCAATAAAATATATTTTTTAAAAATTTATAAAAGAAAAAAGAAAACACATGCAATAAAATTTTGGATATTTCTCCTATCAGTAAACTTTCTGGTATGCCTCCTCAGGTAAGGGAAACAAAATTAAATAAATGGGACTACATCAAAGTTAAGAGTTTTTGCACAGCCAAGAAAAGCACCAACAAAATAAAAAGACAACCCACTGAATGAGAAAACATCTTCACCAATGATGCATCTGATATGGGGTTAATATCCAAAATTTATAAACAACTTCCAAAGCTCAACACCAAAAAAGAGAAACCATCTAATTTTAAAAAATGGGCAAAGGACTTGAGTAGACACTTCTCCAAAGAGAATATATAGATGGCAAATAGACATAAGAAAAGGTGCTCAATATCACTCATCATCAGAGAAAAGCAAATGGAAACCACAATGAGATATCACCTCTCACTTCTCAGAATGACTATCGTAAGTAATCAACAACAACAAGTACTGGAGGGAATGTGAGGAAAAGGGAACCCTTGTGCACTGTTGGTGGGAATGCAGATTGGTGCAGCCACTGTGGAAGGCAGTATGGGGATTCCATTGCTGGGAATATATCCAAAGAAACCCAAAGCAAAGATTCAAAATAATATATACATCCATCCTTATGTTCATTGTAGTATCTATATCTATATCTATATCTATATCTACTCAATATATCTATCTACAAAAGCCTCAGCAACTGGCAGACGATTGTACCATCCGACCAGTAGCTGTGACATGCACTGATCACCAGGGGGCAGATGCTCCATCAGGAGCTGCTGAGCTGTGGTGACGGCAGCTGTTGTTCTCAGGTGACACACCTGGAACCAGAGAGGAGGAAGCCTGATTTGGGGGTGTTTCACCCGAGAACTGCCCTCTCACAATCTGGAACCCCTTAGGGGAAGTTGGAGAGCCTATCCCTGCAGGCCAGGCTGAGGGACCCCAGCCGTGCACATCGGGCCTCCAGTTATTTATAATAGCCAAGGTTTGGAAGCAGCCCAAGTGTCCATCAGTTGGTGAGTGGATAAAAAAGCTGTGTTAACTTTATGGAATAATAAGCCATAAAATTATGCTAATTTCAGTCATAGAAAAAGAAGTACCATATGATTTCATTTCTCTCTGGAATCTAAAGAACAAAATAAAATAGAAACAGGCACAGAACAAACTGACAGCCATCAGAGGGGAGGGGTTTGTGAGGCTGGGTGAAAAAGGTGAAGGTATTAAGCATAAAACAAAACCCCTCATTGATACAGACAACAGAATGGTGACCGCTGGAGGGAAAGTGTGGTAGGAGGTAGAAGAGGGCATTAGGGATAAATGGTGATGTAAGAAGACTTTACTTGAGGTGGTATACACAGAATATTGATATAATATGCAGAGGATGTATTATAGAATTGTATAATCTATACAACTATATAACCTATATGATACCCTCAGTCACCTGAAACCTATATAGTATTTTAAATGTCACCCCAGTGAGTTCACTAAAAATAGGAAAATACATAAAATGAGAGGAGGTAGAGAGTGAGTGATGAAGAAAGCAAGTACACAGGATGAATGAATAGAAAGGTGGGGGAGATAGAGATGGAGGGATGGATGGAAAGGAATGAGGCAAATATTTGTCTGAATGTTTCACAGAGGCCAATAGTAATTATGGCAGAAGTATTAGACTATGTGGTTTCCTCCAGTCTCCCTCTCAGTTCTCTCATTCTTTATCCGAGATGTTTGTAAAAGCCAGGGAAGTCGCCATGAAGTTTGTGGGTGTAGATTATTTAGAACATAATGTTCCCTACTAAGGCAAGTGCTAATGCTAAGATTAATGGACATGGTTTACACGTTATATTTCACATCAATGTGCATTGCACACATAATTTGTGCCAAATAACCCATCCTGGTGAGATGTGTTATCACAGCGCTATTTCCCAGCTGAGACGCCAAGGCTCAAACAGGTCTGGTTAGTTACCAAAGGCCACATTGCAAGTTAAGTGGGAGAGCTCTAGATCAGTGGTCGGCAAACTGCAGCTCGCGAGCCACATGTGGCTCTTAGGCCCCGTGAGTGTGGCTCTTCCACAAAATACGTGCCAGCTCGCACGTACAGTGCGACTGAAATTTCGTGGCCCATGCACAGAAGTCAGTTTTCAGCTCTCAAAAGAAATTTCAATCGTTGTACCATTGATATTTGTCTCTGTTGACTAATGAGTTTGCCGACCACAGGTCTAGACCACAGTGAAGTCCATCTGATAAAAACTCAATACGTTTTACTTATAGTTATAATTATAGTTTAATAGTTTAGCATGTCACTACTGCTAATGCAATCAGATAAGACAACACTGACACAGGGTGTTTTAATGATTTCTCTAAATGCCCACATTGCCCACGCCCAATTGGAAA
This sequence comes from Pipistrellus kuhlii, assembly GCF_014108245.1. Classification (NCBI taxonomy): domain Eukaryota; kingdom Metazoa; phylum Chordata; class Mammalia; order Chiroptera; family Vespertilionidae; genus Pipistrellus; species Pipistrellus kuhlii. The sequence goes on from NW_023425529.1 coordinate 185,641,282, forward strand.
CTTTACTATTCATTTCCATTTCACATTAGAGGAGATGGACAATTTAGGAAATACTTTTCTCATGGTTGCACAACCATGAAGTGATAGAACTTCAGTCAATCATATTTGGTCTGATTAGTCTTTAAAATTAAAAAAAAAATTAACATGAACTTTCCACAAAAATATGAAGACTGGATCCACGTCATTTCCAATTACATGGTGCAGCTGGCTGGCGTGGCTCAGGGTTTGAGCAAGGACCTATGAACCAGGAGATCGAGGTTCGATTCCTGATCAGGGCACATGCCCAGGTTTGGGGCTTGATCCCCTCAGGGTGGCGTGTGCAGAAGGCAGCTGATCAATGATTCTCTCCCGTCATCAATGTTTCTCTCTCTCCCTCCCTCTCTGAAATAAATTCCATTAAAAAAAATAAAACCCACACAAATACACAATGCATCCACTTTGCGTCTCTAAACCATGTGCTCCTTTTTCCCGGTTTCATAAACACTTAGGTGAACTATGCTGAGATACATGAGCAGGTTTTAAATAGACAGGCGACTTTGCTTTTGTTCTTTTGAATTTTAGCTTACAATGAGAATATTAGAGTAAATGTTTTGCTAGTCCTATTTTAGACCTCTATGGAAATGGAATCAGCAAAAGTATTTGTGAACTGCAGCACGGAAATGATTAAAAATATAAACGTGCAGAAGGAATCTTTGAATATTACAGCATTTGAGAGATGTACCAAGTAACTGAAGTACAAGGTGATCACTAATTTTAATTATGCCAAAGTCTCCCTTATTTACTAGCTTTCACAAATTCTTCCCACTGATGATTTTCACCCACTTCATTTACTCGTTAGCTACATAAAACAAATAATCATGGAATATTTAATAATAATACTGAGGTAAGATTAAGCAAAGGAAAAACCTCTTAAGAAAATGTGGCTTTATGACAAGTATGCTCATCATACTCAGATGAATAGTGAAGAATTATGAAGATATGACAGAACACACTTCATTTATCTTTTATTTTCCCAAGAACAGAACGAAGATAGGAAACAATTCTGTTGCCAAAATCCGTGCTTGCGTTGGAGATCCCCTTGCTATGTGTCTTGTGTTTTCCAGGCGTTACCAGAGGGAGCAGAGAAGCAGCAGACGCCAGGAAGCCGTGAGGATGCCTCAGGAAGACCAGGCCGCTGGGAGTGTTTGTAATCACACCACTGTGGCCAGACACAGCTGGTCTCTTGTCTGTCTGTCACCGCGCCTGTGAAGGTGCATTTGCTGGCGTTGGACAAGGATGCCCAGGCTCTTTGGAATGTCCAACCTGTTTCACCTGAGGATTATGCAAAGCAGTTCTTAAAGCCCATTAAAAGATAATATTTAAGCTGAACACTAAAACTTTCCAGTTAAAATTCACATCAGTGAAGCATGGAGTTAGTAGGTAGCACCTTCCAGGTTTATTCTGCACATGGCCACACTGAATATTCTGTTTGCATCTCACATTTATTATATAGCAGCTATCTAGGACATTCTTCCTTATGAACAATCATATATTTATCTATCTAATATATATATATATATATATATATATATATATATATATATATATATATTTATATATATATATGTGTGTGTGTGTGTGTGTGTATGTGTGTATGTGTGTGTGTGTGTGTGTATTTTTAGTATGTATGGCAGAATATTTCCACGCAAATTTGATGTCTACTTTGAGAGAAATTATAAAATGTTCAGCATAGCATATGAACCCTTAATCAAGTAAATGTATTAGGCCTGTGAATAAATGGGAGAGTTCTCAAGGTTGGAAGTCAGGATGTGAGGAAAGTCAGAGGCAGCTCAGGAGGTCCTTGTTCCCAGGGCACTTGCCTGCCTGCTCCCCTGAGGGTAAAACCAGGAGAAAACGCTCCTGACCAACATATTTATATATGTACAGTGTGTCATAGTGTCTGGATCTATTACTTGCTTGCAGTAACTGGCTGTGTCAAATGTTGTTACAAATCGAAAAGCTGCTTGAAAGATGTATGAACAAATTCAAAATATATGCTATATTTTTAAGAAATATAGCGTATATTTTGATTTAAGAAAAATATGATTTAAGCTATATGATTTAAGAAAAATCCTGAAACTCATTGATAAATCATAGCAATATTAATAAATGTCAAAATTAAATGTTTGGATTCCACATACTTTGAAAAAAAAAAGGTGTTTTGGTTTTTTTTTGTTTGTTAGTTTTTGGCATAGGAAAGAAATCAAATTTCACCCAATACTACATAGATCATAGTCTATAAAGGAAGCCATGGTCCTCAAGAGACAAATAAATCTGAGAAAGAATTTAATTGATGGAAAAAAAAAACCCAAAATAAAAACCAGTCTCACCCTTGATGCTTGCAGTATTTGCTTCCATTTATATCTATTGACAGAGAGTCACCTTGCTTCATCAATACAAAGTGATATTCAGGCAAATCGTGGCTGCAAATACATACACAGATGTGCTTAGAGACCCCGTGGCCTTTCCAACCGGTCCCTGAGCTGAGTAGCAGGTCAGAGGTCGCTGAGTCTGTGGGAGACACTGGGGCCTCTCTGGTTTGCAGAGCAGCTGGAGCACATCAAGGCCAAAGGCATCAGGAGCCAGCAGATGAGCTGCTGTGCTCCCCCCGCTGCTCTGTGACCCTCTCTGCTCCCTGTGGTCAGAAATGACTTTCTCTCCTGGGGACTTCCCACTGTGAGCGCTAGCTTTCTGAAAGGCCGGTGCTCTGCTGGGTGTGTGCAGGGATGCTCGCTGAGTGGACACTGCTGGACGGGAATGCACGGTTCCACTCTAACTGCTGACATGATGTCTTCCATGTCACTCTTTCCGTTAGTTCATTTCCTGTGACTTGAAATCAAAGCCAAGAGCGTACTCTTCCTCGTCTGCATGGAGACGGAGACGAGGGGGGGGGGCACATACTCATGCTTCCCCCTGCTCTGTCACATGTGTACACTGGAGGGCAGGAAATACTCTAAGGAGCAGTTAATGAAGCTGCCACCTTCACAGCACAGGTAGGCAATGTTAAAAATTACAGCAATCAGCTTCTCTCTGGGCAGGTTCAATGAGGTCTCTGCGAATCGAATATGACTAAGTTCATATTTGAAATATATTTTACAATATCAAATCTTAATGCCAAAGTTATAGCTAAGGATGTGGGAACTCACAGCCAAGTTTCTTTAGAAAATGCACTCGAATAATTCATACCCGTATTTGACTTAAAAGTAACTTTACATTCAATTCCCATTGGTTCACCAGAAATCTCTTTCAATTTAAAATATGTGCCTTCTTTGAAGAATTGAGTTACATTTTTAAATGATACTAGGATATTAATTTGTCTACTTTGGGATAATGCTTATAGCATGCATGGGAACTATCCTTAACAATACATTTTAATAAGCTATTTTTATTCTTTTTAGAATATTTTTTGCAAGTACATTTAAAAAATGTAATTATAAAACATAATATGTTGTGATACAACTCTGTCGGAATGAAAGTAAAACATCTAATAAAAATATTAACATCTATCTTCAAAAATTATGTCAGAAAAGCATTTCTCATCTTCTACCATGTTATCCTATCAAAAATACTCTTATTCTGTATTAATGTTATAAGTAACTGATCAAATCTTCCTATTTGTGTTAGATGGTAGAAAAATAGGAGCTAAATATATGCTCAATCTTAAAGTTTATAGAATTATTTTATGTACTATTTCACTATTTTTAGTGGTTTCTTTTAATGCTATTATGCATACTATATAAAATTGGATATAAGTATTTTTATGGATATGAATACTTTATTTATTTATATAAATAAGGCATTGATTAATTTGTAAATAAGGTATTTATTTATAAATAATCTTCAACAAAAAGTGATACATTTTCATTCTATGTAGTTGATATTTAATATTCCTCACTATAATTTTATAATGTTCTCCAAAAATACACATATACTCTACCTATTAACTGAATTTTGCAACGGATTTGCCTTGAAACACTTGTTGACTATAGCTGTTTGTAAGCACAGACTGGAGGGTAGAGTTGGATGTCTTCAGACAATAATTTCCATTCACGTGTGTAATGTTCAATTACATGGTCGTCTCATCAAATAATGAATGTATCATGAAGCTGGAGTCTGAGAAGTGTTCAAAATTACATCGCTGGCCCCTAGAAAAGGGACCCTTCATAGGCGCTGAAGACTCACTGAGTGACAATTCATCCCATCACTATTTTTGAGAATTATCTAATTCAGTGGTCAGCAAACGCATTAGTCAAAAGAGCCAAATATCATCAGTGCAACGATTGAAATTTCTTTGGAGAGCCAATTTTTTAAAATTTAAACTTCTTCTAATGCCACTTCTTCAAAATAGACTTGCCCAGGCCTATTTTGTGGAAGAGCCACACTCAAGGGACCAAAGAGCTGCATGTGGCTCAAGAGCTGCAGTTTGCTGACCATGGATCTTCACTTGTACCATGCACCCATGACAGAACAACAGATACCGCTGTGAGGAGGATGGCTAGGGTCTAATATTGCTTGAAAGTTGAATTTTAGGTATTATTTTCATTGAAGAACTGAATACATTGCATTCTAGCTTCCACAGAGAAATGAGGTCAGAGGCACATGTAGCACAAGAAACAGAATTAACTGATATCACTAGGTGACCCAGTGCCTACAGAAGGAGGGAGGAGGAGGGCGCTCAGAGGATGTATGAGAGGAGAGGCATCCACAGGCTGGTACTGGCCCAAGAGGACTTCTGAGGGCAGGAGAGGGGTTAGGTAGTTTGACAAACCTCCTCAGATGACTGACAAAAGTACCTCTAAATTAGTAACTTCCTAAGCGAGATTCATACTGACACTAAATTGGCCATTAAAGGGAGTGGGGGGGGGGGGTCCAACCAAAGGACTTATACACATGCATATGAGTACAACCAATGGACACAAGACACTGGGGGGTTGGGGTGGGGGATAAGGGCATGCTATAGGGAGTAGGGGAGGTTGGGAAATGGTCAATGGGGGAACAAAAAGGAGATCTATGTATTACTATGTATAATACTTTAAACAATAAAATATTTTTTTAAAAGCTGTCTCTTTATGGCAGAATTCTGCTGTATGACTGATTATTTACAACCAACACTTTGCTAATCTCATACAAGTTGATAACCATGGCTAATATGGTATTAGTCACCACCTTCTAATGGTAACTATAGCATCTAACACTTAATATCAGACTGAATTTCTGATAAGCATTTAACTGTAAAATAAAAATTTGAGGTTTCCATTTACATTTTTCTGATTACTAGTGTGGATGAATATCTAATCATAAGCTTATTGGACATTTGTACTAGCCTTCTGTAAAATCTAGTCTTTCACCATTATTTTACTGACCAATTGTTTCTTCTTGTTGTTCAGCAGGATTTCCTTGAAACTACACACTCAGAGGGTTTGTGGGCTAAAGATATTATCTTTCCTTTTATAGCCTGTCTTATTCTGTAGCATCTTTTGAAGAACACAAACTCATAGATAAAGAGCAGACAGACAGCTCTGGTGGGACTGGAGTGTTGGGGCAGTGTGGAGAGATTGAGGGAAAAAAAAACCTCATAGACTCATAAATGTGTGATTATTGAGGGTAGAGGGGAGTCGGGGGAGAAGATAGAGGAGATAGATGGTGTTGGAAAAAAATGAAATAAAACTAAATAAATGAAGCTCTTATTTTAAATGTAGGACTTCTCAGATTTTCCTTTTATGGTTTATACTTTTTGTGTGTTGTGTCAACAGTATTCCCTACCCCAATCTCATTATTATATTCCAGCAATCTGCAATTCATTTGAAATCAGTTAGGAATACTATTGCTTTTCTACAATACTACCTCTATTACACATCAAGTATCCATAAGTGTGACTCTGAGCTGTTTAGTGTGTTCCATTGATTGATTTTTCTATTGTTCCTCAATATTCTATTGAATACCGTTTAGAGACAGAGCTGAGTACCTGGTAAGGGAAAAGACATTTTATTATTCTCTGTGAATGGTTCTTCAGATACTCTTGGACATGTATAAAGTGACAGTTTTGGAAATGCATGCTGAAGTTACAAAATAAAACCTACACAAACAGGATCAATGACAAAATCACCCATTGTGGTTTGTTTGGATATTTAAATTATGCAGCACTGAAAACAAAAGGCACTGCCAAGCAAAAATGAGGAGGAATTTAAATGTTTTCTATAGTGAATCTTCAACAAAGGAAAAGTGATACGTTTTTATTCTATGTAGTTGATATTTCATATTCCTCACTGCAATTTTATAATTCTCTCCAAAAAATTTTGCATATATTTTGTTAAATATTTTCCTAGACACTCTATATTGATTATAAATTTTATCAACTTCATTTCCTAAATATTTGTCAGTGCTTATAAATGCCACTTTCAGCAATCTAGCTCTTCACTTTTATTATTGATAATAATGTATTACATATGCTTTTAGATTACATAGTCTTGATATTTTAAAAAATAATGGAAGTTAGTGGAAAAAGTATACTTCACTAGCAACTATAAATAATTAAAATAGATTTTAAGAGAATGCTGTAAACACATTTTGCCAACAATTTACATAAGTTAAATAAACTGAATCAATCCCTGGGAGGATACAAACTATAAAAACTGATTCAAGAAAAATTAGAAAACAAAATACTTATAATAAGTAAATATATTAGGTTAATAATTTTTAAACTTCCCATAAAGAAAAGCCAAGCTTTTACTTATGTACCATATTCTACCAAACATTTAAAGAAAAAAAAAATAGTACCAAACCTCTATAAAGTATTATAAAAACAGAAGAACAAGGAGTACTTTTTAACTTATTATCTGAGGATATTAATACCCTGATCCTCAAAGAGATCAAGGCATCAGAAGAGATCTACAGACCAATATGCTTTATAACATGGACATGAAAATACTCAAATTACTGTATGGTCAAAGCTAATATATCAGTTTGGATTTATACCAAGAATGCAAGGTTACTTTAACATTAAATGGTTAATGTAATATACCATATTAATAAAACAAAGGACCGGAAAATCCATAAGATCATTTCAATAAATGCAAGAAAATCATTTGAGAAAACCCAATGTGTTTTCATGATTAAACACTCAACCAACTAAGAACAGAAGTATCTTCCTCAAAACCAATAAGCGGAATCTAATGAAAATCCACAGGGAACAAAGTTAAATGGTGAAAGACAATGTACATCCACACAATGGTGTGTGGCGCAGCCCTGAAACCCAAAGTGCTGCCAAGCAACAAACAAACAAACAAAAAATATGAAGGAAACTTAAATGCATGGAGGGCCCTTAGAGGATTATGCTGAAAGAAATGAGCCAGTCATATATACTCACATGTGGAATCTAATGCAGTGAACTAACAAGCAAAACAGAGGCACACTCATAGCTAAAGAGCATGCTGACAGCTCTGCGGGGGGGGGGGAGGAGAATGAGTGTAGAGGGATTAAGAAAAAAAGGAAAGGAGAGAAAGAACTAATGGACAACAACAACACACACACACACATACACACACAAACACACACACACACACAACCTTAAATGCTTATTACCAACTACAAAAAGTCACACTGAAAATATTGCATACTATTTAGTTCCAACTGTATGACATTCTTGAAAAGGTAAAACTTCAGTATGAAGACAATTAAAAAAAAAAATCAGTGGTTGCCAGGGTGGGAGTGAATGGGAGGATGAAGAGGTAGAGCATGGAGCATTGTGAGGGCAGGGAGAATACCTGGCACCACATGAGGAATCCATGCCAATATGCATTTGTCCAAACCCATAAAACATGCCACCTGGAAGGAGCCTAATGTAAACAACAGCTTTCAGTTTGTGACATAGAAACGCAGATTCATCAGCTGTAGCAATGGTAGCACTCTGTGGAGCTGTGTTGATAAGGGAATAGACTATGAATGTGTGAAGACAGGTATATGGGAAATCTCGGTTATCTGCTCCTCAACTTTGCTTTGAAGTTCAACTGCACTAAAAGGTTGTTCTAATGTTTAAATGACAGTTACATTTCTTCTTTTAAAATGTCACACATATTATTTATTTTTACTGGCTGACTGGGATGCTTAGGGCATTTAGTACAATCTATTCATGACACACTTGAATTTCACCTGGGCCCCTTCCAAATAGGGTGGCAAATGGAACCCCAGAGAGTCATTTAATTTGCATATTTCCAATGGACTGTAACCATAATGTTCTTCCTCAAATATATATGAAGAATTTCCAAGTTACTTGGTTCAAGGTATTTTTAACTGTCTTTTGAGGCATAATATATCACTGATGTAGCATGTCTTTGGAGTATATATGTACTACTATACTAGAGGCCCGGTGCAAGAATTTGTGCACTAGTGGGGTCCCTTGGCCTGGCCTGCAGAATAGAGCTGAAAGCACCTCTCCAACATCTCAAGGGGTTCCAGATTGTGAGAGGATTGCAGGCCAGTCAAAAGATCCCACTGGTGCACAATTGGGGACACAGGAGATTGGCCAGCCGGGGGAGGGACCACGGTAGGGCTCCAAATATGTCCGTCCTGTCTCGCTTAATCCCAATTGGCCAGACTCCATCAACAAACTAACATACCTGTCCGAGCTTCTGCCCCATGGTAGTCAGTGCACATCACAGTGACTGGTCGACCAGTCAACTATCTGCCCCCTGGTGGTCAGTACATGTCATAGTGAGCCGTTGAGCAGCCTTAGCATATCATTAGCATATTATGCTTTGATTGGTTGAATGGATGACTGGATGATCAGACACTTAGCATATTAACATTTTATTATATAGGCTACTGTAGCATGATATGTGATTTTGATTTTACAATAGGTGTAGCTTAATGGTCTTGTTGCAAAAATAACTGGCTAATAATGCCTAATGTTATCTTTGCCTATTCAGACCTATTCAACATGTGAAGAAAAGTAATGATAACAACAGTCTGTACAGGTTTGGAATGCCTACTGTGTGTCAATTCCAAACATCCTTCCAGGTACATATTCCTTCCAGGTAAATATTATCTCCCCCAATTGTAGCTGAGGAAACTGAAATCCACACTTTCATTCATTAGGGCTAAATGGACATTATGATAGGATTTCCCCTTTTATTTATTTATTTATGTATTTATTTATTTACTTACTTATTTTGGTGTAATACTTTATCTTCGATTGTATTAAACTAAAGCCAAGAAAATGTCAAGTTAATATTGAGGCAAATCTTTACTCTTTAAAGAAAAAAATACAACCGGTATTTTTATAATAGATATTTTATATAACATAAAAAAATCACTAATGTGTCTATATGCTTGGTTTCCTTAAACTACAATGAACCGCAGAATAGGTGAAAAATGGGTTTACTGAACAGCCTACACATAGACAGTAAACAAGAAATTCATGCTACCTATTTCCCCAAGTTGTTTAATTGCTATTGATTTTCCCTTTTAAATAAAAATTTAAAATCCTCACATAAACTATGTTTTAGTTATTTCCACCTGGGAAAGAAAAAAATGCCTAATAAATATCTAAAAATTTGTAAGTCATCAAACCAGGTGAAACATGGAAATCTCAAAACTGTTTCCAAAGAATTTGCACCAAGTTTTAAATTACTAGCAATAAATTATTCTTCTAAACAAGTATGCCTTAGATCAACACATTACCATTTAAAGTTCCTAAGCATCTACCAGAATACTTTAATCTTATGTACTACTAGAGGCCAGGTGCCTGGATTTATGCACTGGTGGTGTCCCTCAGCCTGGCCTCCGGGGAACAGGCCGAAACCAGCACTCTGATATCCCCTGAAGGGTCCCAGATTGCAAGATGGCTTAGGCCAGGCTGAGGGACCCAACTGGCACAAGAGGCTTTTATAATATAGGATTGATTTTTTTAAATACATTTTTTATTGATTTTTTTATTCAATTTTATTTTAGAGAATGAGCAAGGAGAGGGATAGAGAGACAGAAACACTGATGAGAGAGAACATCACTGACTGGCTGCCTCCGGCATGCCCCCGACAAGGAGTTGAACCCACAACCTGAGCATGTACCCTGACCAGAATATGTGGTTTCTTGGTTCTGGGATCAGTGCTCAACTGCTGAGCGACACCGGCCAGGCTTTATTAATGATTTTAATATATATATATATATATATATGTATATGTATATGTATATGTATATGTATATTTTATTTAAAATGAATTTTTGACAAACTTTACAAGTCTGTGTTTCAAGTAATGAACTGAATGCTTTTCAGAAAGTTATTTATAGCTTTAAGTAACTTGATTTACAACATATTAAACGATTATATTCACACCACATATTCCTACAATATTTTGCTGAAAGATCTGACCCTAGAAAACAAACACATATTGCTACAAATGTGCTTTCAAAATTCAATATGAGTGCCTACTTATGTAAAAAAAAAAAAAAAAAAAAAATAGGAACGTAAGTGAAAAGCACAATTTGCAGGTGCAACATGACACTTCACTTTTCCAGGCAGTTGTAAGTTTGCAGCAAAAGGGTGAAATTTAGTGCTAATTTAGTCTGCTCTCAGAAATATTTCATGGATGAATATGATAGAAAAAGATTTACACGTTTAAGCAAATAACGTTTTATAAAATTTACAATAATCTAGGTACTACAGGAAACATTTCTTGCTCAGACTTTATGGAACATAGATGGGTAAGGAAATATGTACATACAGAGATTGCTGGCAAACAGATGGCTCTTTCTTTCTAGAGAGTCTTGCTGGTTGAAAGTAGCCTCCTAGCGACCATTTTTGCCATTTTTGTGTGTTTTAACATTTGGCATCTTTAATGAAATGCAATAGAAATGAAGAGAAGAGGTGAGGGACAGTCTACATGTTTAAAACAAAGTACCATTTCCTTATTTTTGGAATCTGAACATATCACAACTGATTAAATGTAGTTTTAGAATTAAGAAGGAATTGTGCCTAAATATTTACTACCATTTTCAAAAGTAAGCTTGGGTCTTCAGACACTTAAGCATTTCCCTGTGACAAAAAGTAACTGACTTTAGATTTTCCATGTCAGTTCAAAACTAGAGTATTGATCTGGCCCACCCACTACTTCTCACAGATTTGTGAAAGTAGCTTTGTTGGCAAGTGTAAAAATAAAACCTATCAAAAAAACTAATGTACATTTTTAAATATTGAGAAGTATGAAATAGTTTTGTCTTTTTTATAAATTTCTACATTGATTAAGGTGTTACAATAGTTTTAATGATATTTCAACTAAGATTTTTCAAATAGGTTTAGCATTTAGGGATGATCTGAATTAAATACATATATATTGTACATGAATTTTTTCCTTAGGGTCATTATAGCTTTTAAATGTCATTTGCTCATTTTACTAAGAGTGGCCATGACTGGAATGATCTTTTCTGTGGCTATTCTCATTTTATGGAATCTGTTTTGGCTCCTTCAGGAATCTTACCCTTCCCATGAGTCACACTTATCTTTGGGATTGCTCTAGGTCTCAATGTGTCACTAAATGCCTTTGCACTTTATCTTATGCTTTTAAAATACTTTCCCCCCATTTTTATGCAAATGAATACACTGTCTTATAAATCCGGGGGCATAGGTCTTATCCGTATATCCCATAGGAATATAATTTGACTGAATATGGTTTTATTACAGTTTATTGACATTTATAATTATCTATAGTCAGCATGTAAAGGTAACATACATTTACTATGTCACTTATTCAACAAAGTATAGTCACCGTGTCATAAGTACCACCACCACCACCATCCTCCCCTGTCCCCTGGAGAACAGTAACCTAGAATACAGACTATAATGGGAATTCTACACTGGCAAAACACACTGTCTGAACGTATGCACACTTTCGTTGAGTTGTAAGAAATGCCGATCACAGGAGTAGTGAACTGGTAAGCAAGTCCTGAGAAATATCTAAACTGCGGCACAAAAAGTTTAAGAAGAAAAAAATGCAGGAAAAAATTAGAACTACAGAGACCACAGTAGAACATTCATTCTATCATCCACGCAATGGAGGCCACAGGGAGAGAAAAGGAGGAGAACTAGTATATTAGGAGATCATGGTCAAACATCTCTAGAACTGATGGAAACAACCACCCCCCAAATTAAAATAAAATAAAATTCTGAGCATCTGAGGCAGAATAAATATAAAGAAAAATACTCATAGCAAGGCTCTTGGGAACTAAAGACAAAAATACAAGCTCAAAGGATGTTGAGAAAAATGCATATCACTTTCAAAGGAGCAACAAACCAGGAGCTGACCTCTGAAGAGCAGGAGCAGGAAAACAACTCAAGGTCACCCTCATTTCCTGTATGTGGGTGCAGTTCAGACATGAGATCATGGCGATGTTCTTCAAACTGATATTTAGGAAGATGAAGAAAAAAGAAACAATGCAGGATAGATTTTAGAGGTATTTTAGTAAATGGGATGGGATGTGATGGATTGCGTGTTGAAGAGAAAGCAGAGTAAAATCATATACAAAGTAGGTTTTTCCTAGTCAAACTTCAGATTCCAATTAGAGATATGGGCGATTCTGGACGGAATGTGTGGGAGGTGAAAATTGCCATTATGTTTACTGAAAGAATTTGAAAGGCTTTTTCTCTCTATAAATAGATATACAGACACAGTACCTCAGCAGCTGGGGAGAATCACAGAGGATTCTGTGATGGTGGTCAGAAGGACTTAACTGAAGTGCTGCCTCCGTAGATTCAGTTCTTCACTCCTCTGTATCAGAACACACATTCGCACTTCTGCCTGTCACTCTGAGTGCTTCCTGCTGTGAAGAGGGCATATTCTTCCTGCCTCCTGGATGTTGGTCTCTGCCAGGTGATTGGCTTTGGTTGATGTATGATGTAGTTGTATTGAATTCTGCTGAGATGGAAATGTAGTTACATGGTTTTCTCTGTTCTCCTTGATTTCTGCCCTAAGAAGACCATGCCTTGGGTAGTGGCTGGTGTCAGAATAATAGACAGAAGTAGAATGACGTGCCCCAACCAGCAGCCTGGATCTAAACAGAGCAGGATTGAAGCAGCATCAACAAGACCAGGAACTCCCAGGCCAGCACACTTGTAGACATAAGCATCAACGTCTACTCTATAACTAGGAGATACTTGTCCAAATAAGTGGTGTCATGCTGGACACTGAACTTGGTTGGGATTCCAGTGTGTCCTCAAGCATCTCACAGTCTAGCTGATAAAGTAAACCCCACACCAGCCAAAGTAAACAGAAGTTATTATTTGGGGAATCATGGAATGGTGACTAATAAAGTGGCAAGTTAGCTGAAACCACCTGAGTAAGCATGAGATCACCCCTGAAAACTACAGTATCTCAAACAGCATCACTTCGAAAACAAAAGCAAGCCAATGTTGACCCAGCATTACCTGCTCAGAAAGGGTGACTGGCTTCCATTCCCCGTGCAGTGAAAAACTTATACACAATTCAAAACCTGCTAAAAGTCGTCCTTAGTGATATAAAAACGTGGAAAGTAATTCTTTTGAATTCCATGGCTTAACTTGTCAAGCCAATAAAGGACATCATACGAGATGAAATTGAGAGAATAGGGCGAATCTAGAGAGGATTCTCTGAATGAGGCAAACAGTTGGTCCTGCTGATACTCACTGACCAGGAGTTTGGATTTTATGTCTGAAGGGACTAGAAGGGAAATATAGAGGGCTCCAAGGAATCAAGGCCATAAAAAGCTTAGCTCCCCCAAGTAATACATCATCCATACACAATTACAACTACTATATATACAGGTTGTTCTAAACAATGTATACCCATACTTTGAATAATTATAAAGGCGGTGTTTATTAAAACACCTTCCATTTTCAAAACTGAGCTATCAGCTGTTCAAGTGAGTATACATTTTGGACGACACCCTGTACACATGTGTGACCAATACAGTGTGCCAGCCACTGTTCTAAAAAATCTGTAACAAATTAGTGTATCCACATAATTAACATTATGCAACCCTGATTTTACATTTTGAAGAAATTGAGGGGGAAATGGGTAAATCATTTGAAGTAACAGAGTCAGTATATGGCTGAATAGGCTTCAACTTTAGCAGTCTAGATTCAAGGCCCACACTTCATCGTCCTACTATGTGGTTGCTCAGCAAGAGGAAAATAAACATAATTGTGATAATAAAAATAATGACTGCAGATCTGGGGATATAAGGGATAGTATGGCTTAGCCTGGCTCTGATGAAGGATTAAATAAATAAATGCTCACCTAGAAAAAATTAACCATCTCACCTGAGTTTTTAATCTGAATTTAAAATACTGTTTGGTTTGTAATACCCAGGAAAAGTGTTTTTAAAGTTTCTTGTGTTGTGAATTCTGAAGGAGTTAATACGAAACAAAATAAAACTCATTTTGAAGGAAAAGCACTGTCAGCTCATGTCGCTAGTAGTTTAAAAGGAAAATGTTAAAATTAACATCGGTTGAGAAATATAAAAGGGAAGCAAGTAGTAAATCTGTGATTAGAAAATATAAGGGACTGTCATAAGTGACTGTCAGCAGAATTAACAAGTCTTATAATGACATGGGCAAAGACAAAATATTGAAACTACAAAATATATAATGTAAAGCAAGTCTTATTTTACCATATGAAAGACATCAAAATTATGAGAGAAAAAAATAGGCTATCAAGACTCAAGCAAGGCATATAAAAATCAAAACAAAATTCTAGAAGTGCTTAGTCATTCTGTGTGTTGTGTGGGTGTGGTGTTTGTGTGGGGTTCACTGTGGTGGGGGTGTGGGGTGCTCGCATGCAGGGATATATGCACCTTTTTTGCATATGAGTGTGCTGTTAGAAACACAAAAATGGTTGCAACATTGGATTAGGCACTGTTGAAGACAAAGTAAATAAACATAAAAATCGAATTGAAGATATTTCCAAAAGACAAAGCTATCTTAAATATGAGCTTTTAAGATCAAAATAAAAGTAAGGTGTACCAGAGTCCTGGAAGGTGGCACTAGACATAACGTAAGAGCAATATTTGAAGATGACATCAGAAAGTATTTTCCAGAATGGGTAAGTCAAACAGCTCCATTGGTACCAAAAAGGATAACAACAAATGCATACCTCGCTGTACTACCATGGAATGTTCTGTAATTCAGACAGAAAGACGACTGTAAAAGCAACAGGAAGAAAAGTACATGAGTAAAGACAACTAATTTCCATGCGACAGAAACTGAAGACAGACTGTGAGCAAACATCCTCAAAGAGAGGAAATGCTTTTCATATTATAAATGTAACATGAGCTAACGAACTGCAAAAGCCGATAAAAAAAATCAGTGTAAGTTTATTAATATCTGACACACAAAATATATTCAAATAAAAAGTGTTCCTAGGAAATAGCATCTTTCTATATTATTAAAATATTTAATTCAAAGTACAGATATAACACCGAAGCTTTTACATATGTGATAAGGTAATTCTAGTTTTATTAATCTGAGGTTAGCAGGAGACCTGATACATTCATCTTCATGAGGAAGAATTAGAGACAAGTCCCTCAACAACGGAGAGAGAGCAAAGAACAAATATTAGGTATACACACATATTTGGAGAATAAAATGAACATGGTGATATAATGTTTTACATAAATATTCAAAATCCAACGATTCAATAACGATTGAAGGGCAGGTTCAGGCCGGTAGCAGAAACCAAAGAATGTATGCTAGTGCACTTACATGCACAGACCTGTGGACATGGGTAATAGGGCAGTGAAGACCTGGGAGGGTGGATAGGGCAGGGGGGGGGGGAGCGAGGGAGGAATGCAAGACACTGTAATACTATTAACAATAAGAAACAGATAGATAGATAGATAGATAGATAGATAGATAGATAGCCTCATAAGAAGCCTGAGCTAATCTCTTCCCAGAGACACGTCCACACTACAGTGCTAGAGAGAACCCCTCTGAAGAAGATCCAAAGACTGCCAGAACACTAGGCCGAAAGGAGGAGTCCCATGGAGACGGGCAGGAGGGGCACAGGCACGTGCTCAAACACGCACCTCCTCCCTGAGGGCCTAGGCACCCCAACCCGGAGGCTCAGCCCCCATCGGTCTGACCCTGAAAACCGCAGAGGCACCTTTGGGAAGCACCTGGGCAGGGCCCTTTAAAAGAGAAGTGAGCAGGATGCCAACTGAAATAAGGCAGGTGGAGGGGACCAGACCCTATTGTCTCACTCACGTGTGGGACATAATCTCACTCACGTGCGGGACAGAAACAACAAGCAACAGGTCAGAAGCCAGACCAGACTCAGACACAGCAGAACCACGGGTGTGGGGGGTGGGGAGATCAGGCTGGGGGCGGGGAAGGCCTGAGAGGCTAAAGGGGTCACTGCAGGTGATGGAGGGGGACCAGCCTCAGGCAGGAGGGAGCTGTGCCCTGGCATTGCTATGACGCGTTAACCAGTGTTACCCCAATCCAGTTGTTTTCTGAGGAGGAGCAGGGAAAGGGAGATTTCTCAGGGAAAGGCCTGAGTTCCCAGCTCTAAGGTGCCCCCCCAGGAGAGCGGCCTGCCCCCTCCTGCCCTCTCTGTGTGTCTGATACTGACGTGTTCAGGGAAGATAGGTTGTTGGCGGAGTCAGGGTGTCTGGGAAACATTTAGTTTATAAAATCCTGAGGCAGCTACTGTGAGGGGGCTCAGCTGAGCCGCTGCTGGGCTGCCCTGGGGGAGTCAGGCCTGTTCCCAAGGCCCAGGGCCCGGCTGTCCCTCTGCCGGCCGGACAGTGACCCCAGCCTGTCCCTCTGCTGGCCGGGCAGTGCTCCCATCCCCCCACCCCCCAAGCACACACCTCCCAGGAGGCAACTGCCTCCTATGTGACTCTGAACCCGTGACACACTGTCCTGAGGGGGGACAGGCCCCAGGGAAGGGGGAGGGGACAGGCGCTGGGGGAAGAAGGGGGGAGAGGATGCAGGGACAGGCCTGGAGGAGGGGGTCCCAGCATTCACAGATGGAGTGATGCAGGCACCTGCAGGCCCAGCTGGGCCTCACACCCCCTGGGCAGGAGCTCTGACCGCTCAGCGCCCCCCCCCCCCCCGGCTCTGGGGCAGGAAGCAGGGGTCAGCAGACTGTGAATGAACGAAGCGCCACACGGGCCTCCTCCACCTGCAGCCAAAGCAGGGAGATACCGGGATGGAGACTCGGAGTCAGTGCTGAACCGCTGTGTGCTCGACCACCAAGAAACCAGAACTTTCCTCCAGTGTCAACTGTCCCCAGCACCCCCTCCTCTGCCTCCTCTGCCTCCTCTGCCTCTCCCACGGCCTCTCCCCAGCACCCACCTGCTCCCATGCGGCTCCCACAGGCACACACCCCCCAGCTGCCAGGATGCCCCCCACATGCCCAGGATGTCCCCCACATGCTCCTCTCCCATCAGAACCACAGCCCCTCAGCACAGTCCCCATACAGCCTTTCCTTCCAGAAGCTCCTGTGCCTCCGGGACACCCCCCCCCCCCCGCCCACCCCGGGAGCTTCACTGCCTTCCCCAGGGGCCTGGGGAGACGGGGCTGGGACACTTGGCAGAAGTCTGTCCCCCAACAAGCGCTCAGGCCTCCTGGGGGGCTGTCCCTGCACTAACTGGGCTCCCCAGAGCCAGGGGCACCTCACTGTCCCACTCCCTCTCTGAGCAAACCCCCACAGGGGCCACCACAGCGCAGCCTGGGGACCTGGTCAGAAACGGGGCTCAGGGCCAGGGCCTCAGGGCCGCAGGGAGAATTGGCGGCGTTCACTCCTCGAAGTCACCCGGGTCAGTCCCAGGGCGGCTGCAGGGCTGGCTGCAGGCTCAGTCCCTGAGCCGGGGGTACACGTGGGGGTGGGGCCTTACCACAGAATCAGGGCGTTGGGCTCTGTTTCCAGAGGCGCTGGGAGAAGTCCTGTCCTTGAGAGGTGTCTGGTGGGGCTGCAACCCCAGAATCCTGCTGCCTCCTCCAGCTCCTCTAACCCCAGGGCTCTGAACCACCTGCTTGGCTCTTAAAGGGCCTGTGATGACTGACATTGGCTGCACCTGGGTGCACTGGGTGCCTCTTAAAGGGCCTGTGATGACTGACATTGGGTGCACCTGGGTGCCTCTTAAAGGGTGTGTGATGGCACTGTGTGCATTGGGTGCCTCTTAAAGAGCCTGTGATGGCACTGGGTGCACTGGGTGCCTCTTAAAGGGTGTGTGATGGCACTGTGTGTACTGGGTGCCTCTTAAAGGGCCTGTGATGGCACTGGGTGCATTGGGTGCCTCTTAAAGGGCCTGTGATGGCACTGTGTGTACTGGGTGCCTCTTAAAGGGCCTGTGATGGCACTGGGTGCACTGGGTGCCTCTTAAAGGGCCTGTGATGGCACTGGCTGCACTGGGTTCCTCTAAAGGGCCTGTGATGGCACTGGGTGCACTGGGTTCCTCTTAAAGGGCCTGTGATGGCACTGGGTGCACTGGGTGCCTCTTAAAGGGCCTGTGATGGCACTGGCTGCACTGGGAGTCCCAGGCCCCTCCTCACTGAGACCCTCAGCGGTCAGGCCTGGGGGTTCCTGTTGGCCCATTAGGGAGTCGCCTCCACAGGTGCCTGGGGCTGGGACACGGGCCTCCGTGGGCCTCAGGCTGAGCTCCCGGGCTCCTCCCGCAGTGAGCCCTGTGGGTGCCCTTTCTCCCTGAGGAGGGAGTGCCCGGGAGAGACTTCCCGTCCCATCACCTGATGGGGTGAGAGGAGCGGAGCCTGTTCTCATCTGTAAGTTTTCTCACAAAACATAAACAACAGAGACCAGTGATGAAGCGAATGGAACTGTGAATGTGGGTCCATCACACAGCCTTGTCATACTGCCCACGTCTCCCTTCTTTCCACGTGCCAGCCCCTGCATCAGTGCTTGGCAGAGGAGCCTCACTGCACGCTCACACACTCACAGTGAACCAGGATGGAGATATCACAACCAAATCATATTGACACACATACATTTTTATGTAACCATGTGTTTTTCTCTTGGGTACTCTCCTCTAAGGAGCTTACAGGACCACTAGGGCAGGCAGAGTTGTGCCTGTGGGACAGGAGAGGAGAGGGGAGGGGAGGGGAGGGGAGGGGAGGGGAGGGGAGGAGAAGACCTGAGGAGGAGACTCTGAAGGCTGAATGTCTACCTTGCGACTGCCTGAGAAAGGGCCCGAGGACAGCGGTGGGAAGAAGTGACTCTGCATGTCACCTTCACACGCACTCCTCCTCAACTCTAGACAGAGAGGCAGAGCTGGCTAAGAATTCCCCCTGCACGCTTTTCTGAGTGGTGTGGGTAACATTGGCATTGCAATATGTGCAAGAATATACTTAGGACTATGGGTGAAATTCTGCCGTCAAGTATGACAGATTACAGAACGTAATGTACCATTACTGGGTACATTGTCAGTACGAGGCTCATTCAGATTTTGATGTATATGCCGAGCCTATTCATGGCATGCTAACAAGAGTTAATTCTTAATGGTAGAATCATAGCCAAATTTTGGTGGTTGTTTTTTTCCCATAAGTTTTCCAAAAATTTTCTAAAATGTCTATTTATTCTGTGTAGTCAAAAAAATATTTAAGGGGGTGATTTTTTCCTCAGGGTTACCCAAACTGTTGTGCCATTCCAGTTAGTGAGTGCAGATGTAATAAAGCTATTTTCTGAGTGAGCTTCAGATAATAGCATGGGAGAATTAGTAATGTCAATTAATCACAGAGCCCCAAATCATACCTTAGGTGTCTGCATTACCCAGAATAGTACTAGATGAGAATTGGGACCCTAACAAATACTGTAAATACATAGGAATCCACAACCTGCCACCTGCTTTATACAGACCATATTTCCAAGGAACCCTGTTGTGACCTGATCTTCAAATCTTAGAAGAGTTCAGGCCCCCAGCTAGGTAGCTCCTTGGTTATAGAATCTTGCCAATACCATGAGGTTATGGGTTTGATCCCTGCTCAGGGCACAAAAGAAGTGGGGTTCTTCAGCCTGGCCTGCACCCTCTCAATCTGGGACCACTGGCTCCTAACTGCTTGCCTGCCTGTCTCATCACCCCTAACTGCTCTGCAATACTGCCTCATCACCCCTACTCACTTGCCTGCCTGTCTGATTGCCCCTAACCCCTCTTCCTGCCTGCCTGATCACACTTAACTGCCTTTGCCTGCCTGCCTGCCTGCCTGCCTGCTCACCCCTAATCACTTACCTGCCTGTCTGATCGCCCCTACCCACTCTGCCTGCCTGCCTGATCGCCCCTAACTGCTCACCTGCCTGATTGCCCCTAACTGCCTCTGCCTTTGCCCCCACTGCTGCGACTTAGTTCAGAAGGACATCCAGAATGAAGTCCAGGAGATCATTCATCTGTCCAGTCTAATTAACATATTGCACTTTTATTATTATATTCACTATCTGCTTGGAAGCTAAGAGAGTAAATCTGAAAAGTACACAAGCACAGTAACTGTGAAGGGATGCAAGTGTCAACTAACCTTATTGTGGTCAACATTTTAAAACATACCTACATATCAAATAACCATGTGTGCCTTAACATTCTTACGTATGTTATAAACCAATTATCTGTAAAAATAAAAGTGTAATATGCAAATCAAACGAACGGTGAACAGCGGAACGATCGTTTGGATGCCCTTCCATATGAAGTGGGGCTGCGAGGGCCACGGTGGCCACTGCGGCCAGGGGGCAGCGGCTGTTGTGTATCGGGCCTTTAGTTATTCAATAAACCTGAACAAAACAAAATGCAATTCCTTTTTCTCCTTGTGTTATTGTTTTTACTGAAAAATAGGCTGTTACTCTTAAGTTTTCTCTTTTGAAGAAAATGTATGTTTTCCTCTGGCTGCTTTGAAGGTTTTTATCTTTATCTTTGTTCAGCAGTTTTATATGAGCCACTTAGGTGTGATTTTCTCTGTGTTTTTTCTGATTGGGGTCCATAAAGCTTCCTGAGTTGTAGGCTGATGTCTTTTCCAGTGCTGAAAAATTCACATATTGCTTCATAATATTTCACATATTGCTTCTGCTTTAGTTTCCTCTTGCGCTAGGGCTCAAATTATGACTATTTTAGCTTTTTTCAGTATATCCCCCATGTCTTTTACACTCTTTCTGATTTTCCCATCCTATTTCTGTATGTGTTTAAAGTGTCCTATTCCTCTTTTTAGTTTCCTAATTTTTCCTTCTGCCTTATTTAACATATTAAGTTTACCTCATTTTTAAATATATTTTATTGGGTTTTTTTTGTTGTAGTTTTGTTTTGTTTGTTTCTTTGTTTGTTGTTGTTGTTTTTAGAGAGGAAGGGAGAAGGAGAGAGAGTTAGAAACATCGATGAGAGAGAAACATCAATCAGCTGCTTCCTGCACACCCCCTACTGGGGATATGCCTTCAACCAAGGGGCATGCCCTTGACTGGCACCTGGGACCCTTGAGTCCGCAGGCCAATGCCCTATCCACTGAGCCAAACCAGTTAGGGCTAAGTTTACCTCTTTAAGTCTTATTTTCAGTTACTGTATATCCTTAATTCTAAAAATTTAAATTGACTTTCTTATAGAGTCAAGGTCTCTGATAAGTCTCCATATCTTCCTTTTCCTTTCTGTGTTATTTTTTTAACTTAATAATCACGATTATGTTATACTTTTACCATCTGTGATTTTTTTAAAATGTATTTTATTGATTTTTTACAGAGAGGAAGGGAGAGAGATAGATAGCTGGAAACATCGATGAGAGAGAGTCATCTATCAGCTGCCTCCTGCAAGCCCCGCACTGGGATGTGCCCGCAACCAAGGTACATGTCCTTGACCGGAATCAAACCCGGGACCCCTCAGTCCACAGGCCAATGCTCTATCCACTGAGCCAAACTGGTTTCGACACCATCTGTGGTTTTGTCTGGTCTCCATGCATTTCACAGATAAGCCTGAAACTTGCAATTACAAACACTGCAGAGGTCTGGCTGGCCATCTCCCTAAAGGAGGATAACCTGCTGCAGAGGCCATGTCTCAGTGCCCCCCCCCCCCCTTCCGCCTTCCCCCGCTGCAGGGGAGGAAAGGTCTGGGGTTTTGTGAATCTGACACTTTCTCTGGAGAGCTCTTACCTGCCAGGTGTGGACCTTGCTCTTAAGCCATATGCTCTCTGGCATCTTAACGGAAACCCCCGAGTGTCTTTTGAGTCACCCAATTGGTTCATCTGTCCACCACTGCTTCACTTTCCCTAGAGCAATGGTTGGCAAACTCATTAGTCGGCAGGGTCAAATATCAACAGTACAACAATTGGAATTTCTTGTGAGAGCCACATTTTTTTAAACTTAAATTATATAGGTAAGTACATTGTTATTCACTTAATTAGAAGAGCCATTTTGTAGAAGAGCCACACTCAAGGGGCCAAAGAGCCGCATGTGGCTCTCAAGCCGTTTGCTGACCACTGCCCTAGAAGGATAAGACGGTGGAAATAGTGGCCCAATACTTTTAGATCTCAAACCACAGCCTGCTGCTTGGTGTCTGGAGGTCTCCTGCTGCTCACCAACCACACAGCTTAGGACGTGGTCAAAGCCTTGGGGTGAACACCGTGCAGGCTCTCACACCCGCCTCTGCGGTGATTTTCCCCTCGCGTTCAATTCCTGGAGAGCCCAACACCGACCTCTGTCTCCCTAGTGTGATGTCACTTCCGTGAGCTCCAGACCTCGGCGTTGGGCTCCGCCTCCTCACCCCCTGGCCGGGCAAACGCAGAGGGGAAGACAGAAAGGAGCATGGAGCTCACGGTCTTCTCTCCTGTCCTCAGAGTCTAGGCCCCTCTGGTCTGTCTGGATGGCCATTCTCTGATGCTTTCCAAGAGCTGCTTCTGGGAAGGATGCTGCTTCCACACTTTGGCCGCTCACAGAAGGTTCCTGTGATACACGCCACCTTGTTATGGTGGACAATGGCAACCACTGAATTATGGGGGTTGTCTGTTATGAGCGATACCTGGGAACACATCTCTGAATACATGTAACATCCCTGGAGGATTGAAAACATCTGGTGCAATTACTTCTACGGATAAGACTGCGGTGTTCTCTCTCTTTCTGTGTTCTTGAATTTTCTGTCAGGTTGTCCTGCTGTGTTGGTGGTGGGAGGTTCTTGCAACTAGAAGAGTTGCCAGATCAAATTTAACCTAAGAGTTCGTTTTTTATTTGTTTGTTTATGGCTGCGATGTCCCCAGTGTGTCCGTAATGGTCCCTTCTGTGATAGCAGCTCAGGAAGTTATGGTTAACCAATCCCATGTTCGCTTTAATAACTTTTAATATTTATAACTCATTTATTTTCCTCTGAATGACACAAATATGTTTTTAAAGAACACAACACTTGCACATCTGTATGGTCCTTGATCGTGCTGTATTTGTTCTGCCTGCACTAAACATTGATGGCTGGGTAACGCTCAGGGTGTCAGGAGAGCATTTGGAGCGCAATGAGCGGGCTTATTTAAAATCTATTCTCAGAAAAGTACTTGAAATGCCTATAACTCAGCCAGCTCGGGACATAACCACAGGGTGGAACTTTACACTCCATATGCTAAAGCATCTCATTGAACAAAAAGGTGCATTCATGACGATGGTGCTGAGAAACCTAACGGTGATTCTCTGACTCTCGGCCAGGAGAATCTGCTGACTCTGTGATGGTAAATATAACTTTTCAAAAAATCATCCATAGAAACCAACCCATGAGAGACTTTTTCCTTTTTTCTGGAGGCTTTCTCACCCAAGAACATGCCTGCTGTGGAACGGGAGGAGGTGGCAGTGTCGGGGCATAAAAAACTTAGGTTATTCTATGTACAATTGCCCTGGATCTCATTCCTACATGCTCCTATGAAATAGGAATGGAAGTTTATGGGGAGCTGTACGATATATCAGCACTTTCCATCGCATCTGTTCAGTTTTACTGCAGGCTGATGTCTTATTAAAATCAAACAACAGCGTGCTTTAGAGCCAAAGTTATTACAAGACCGCCACACCGGGAAAAATATGAAACAAACCGAGCAAGATATAGTGAATAGAGCTACTTATTAAGCATAAAAATGACTCTCATCGGGGATTATTTGGATGCAGTGGTAGACGCATTTCATTCCTTAGCTGTCACTCCTGCAGTAAATCTAAAATGACTGTGGTATTTTCCCTGCAAATGCAGAGATATCCCATCTTAGAGCAGGAATGAGGGAGAATATTATGGACTGGGATGGTCTTTATGAAAGAAAGAGAAGGTAGGAGAGGGACATAAATAAAAGTGCTGATTTACGAAGTGGTGTAAATAAAGTAATGGCACTGATTATGTGTGGAGATTGGGAGAAGTGTACCAGAATCTATTTTGAGAATATTGCTATGTTATTCTATTTTTCCAAACACGGAAGCAAGGTAATAGGTCTGATATGGCCTTAGTTGAACTACAACAGAGATTTCAATAAACTGCTTGTGGGGTCATAATACAGGGTATTGTGCTAGTTGATTCCTGAAGACATAAAAATAGGCAAGTCTCTGATCCTGACAATATATATCATTACTTATTCATGAAGATAGCTGTATGCAACTAACTTTATGTAGAAGTAGATTAAAGATATAATACTGAAATTCTGATTGTTTTTAATAAAGTAAAATTTACTTTGTAAAAAACACTC
Organism: Pipistrellus kuhlii; assembly: GCF_014108245.1. Classification (NCBI taxonomy): domain Eukaryota; kingdom Metazoa; phylum Chordata; class Mammalia; order Chiroptera; family Vespertilionidae; genus Pipistrellus; species Pipistrellus kuhlii. The sequence goes on from NW_023425529.1 coordinate 185,665,964, forward strand.
AATTATTAATCATTGGAAGGTGTTGTATTATTTTAATTAACATTTATGACCTGGATAATGCATGGATATATGAATGTATGAAAAGTTAATTGCTTAAAATGTAAGGATATTATAAAATACTTGGGTCAACATCTGTGGTCAAATATATGTACATTGATGCAAATGCCTTGAAAAATTTAGATATGCCTCTCTTGCTCACTTAAAGACAGACAACTAATTTTATTTGAAACTGATAGCCTTTGTAAATGTTCAGGTTTAATCTTCCTGTTTATCATGTCAAATCTTGCTCTGGATTTAGAACGCTGGGTTAACAGAACTGCACATCTTGGATTACCACAGAAATGTGCACCCTTACTGGACTTAACCCTCCATTCTTCAACAGGCAATGAGTAAGGGAACTCAGTGGAAAAATACTTTTTAAAAAGTAGGACATGCCAACTTTAAGTCAGTGGAGGACAGCCTCCTAGGTTTTTATTTATTAGTTGATGCTTCCATTCACAGTAAGTCAATTACAAATATTTATTAACTACCCAATATCTTTTTTTGTTGTTGTTGTTAAAATATATTTTATTGATTTTTTACAGAGAGGAAGGGAGAGAGATAGAGAGCTAGAAATGTCGATGAGAGAGAAACATCGACCAGCTGCCTCTTGCACACCCCCTACCGGGGATGTGCCTAAAACCAACATACATGCCCTTGACCGGAATCGAACCTGGGACCTTTCAGTCTGCAGACCGACGCTCTACAGCTGAGCCAAACCGGTTTCGGCTACCCAATATCTTATAAACTGGATTTCTCATGTCCCTCTCCAGCTGTCTTGATCATTTGATCACCAAAATTATTCTTTTATTTTGTCTATTTTTACAATGTGAATGCCTTTAAATTTAATTTTATTCATTTATTTTTAAATATATTTTTATTGATTTCAGAAAAGAATAGGGGAGAGGGAGAGAGAGAGAAACATCAATGATGAGAGAGAATCATTGATTGGCTGCCTCCCGCAGGAGCCCCACTGGGTATCTAGCTGCAGGTGCCCCAACTGGGAACTGAACTGTGACCTCTCATAGGTCAATGCCCAACCTCTGAGCCACAGCAGCTGGCGGTTCTTCCACTTTTAAAACAGTGACATGTTCTATTCAAGATGCCAACCCCATAGGAGACCAACTTCCCTCAAAAATGTAATACACGTCTATATAATCTTAAAGCACCAAATAATATGTTTCTCTTAGTCTAAGCCAGCTATATGAACACAAAGGAGAAACTATGACCAGAGGGAGGTTTACAATAGGAGGTGAGGATTAGCTAAAGCTTAGTACATGCATGGTGGGAAGTAGGTTGAAAAAATTGAAGGCTATCTGTGCCAAGCAAACTTGTAGTGAACCATCATGGCTCCTTGGACAGAGCCCCGGTGGGATTGGTGAACTGCACTGTGAAGCTCTATCGGAAAGTGTATGGTGTATGCACACCAAGAGGGGAGGACGAAAGGAGAGTTTGCATCAAACGAGAGGGGGCCTTAAAGGACATGCCAGAGTTTGGTTTCACCTGGCAGACCATGGGAAATCAAGGTTTTTACCTGATGAAAGAGTTAGGTTTCCAGGTCATTGAGATATTAAAATTATAGGTATGTATGGAGCGCTTTTGATGTACCCTCTCCATACACTTCCACAGACTTTACATTCATTAGCATATTTCATGCTCACCCTATAGAGTCAGTGTTAACATTGTCTCAGCTTGTGGGTAAAACTTGTAATCACGTGTGTAAGATCACAAGGGAGCCCTGGCCTGGTACCAGGTGGCTCAATGGATTGGAGTGTCCTCCCTCACACCACTGTTGCAGGTTTGATTCCACTCAACAAGCAATCAATGAACGAATGGCTAACTGGACTATCAATCAATGTCCCTCTCGCTCGCTCGTGGTGCTCTCTCTCTCTCTCTTTCTCTCTCACCCTTCTCCCTCCCTTCCTCTCTCTATCTAAAATGAATAAATAAAGTAAATCACACTGCTGACCTCTGTACTATATAAAATCAAATTTCTCAAGGTCTATAAATGTAATGTACAAATAAGTGATTAAATTTTTAGTGACAGCTTCCTTTTCATTTTGCTCATTTCTCCTCCTCTCCCTCCTCAGCTTAGCTCTGGGAGTTAGCCCTGTGGAGAACAATGGAACCTGTATTGTACTTTCTACACATTTTCCTTGTACATGAAAAAATAATCAGAAGCAATAAGGGAAAGATAAGAAATATCGCTCATAAAAATATGTTACTGCGCTCATCTACTGCATTTTAATGCTTGCTCTAAGAAATTATTGATATACTCAGTATCATCCTGTTAATTTCCCACGTAACATCCAGAAAATTTAGGTGAATGAGATAACAAAAGAGATAAGAAGTTTCTTCATCACGAAGGGTGATGAATTTTAAATTTAGGACCATATTTTAAAAGTCCCTTTAATGAATGCTGACTATTTCAAAGCTTTTTGTTGTTGTTTTTTGTTTTTTTGTTTGTTTTGTTTTAGCTCATGGCTCAGAACAAGATGGCAGCGATTCTTAGTGAACATGACGTTCTGATCTACAGAAGGACCTATTCTGTTCTAGTGCTCTGTTTCCTGTGCTTGGAGACCTTGAAATGTTTTCTTGATTCTATCACCTCTGCTCTTGATTTTTGATTTTCCAATACAAAATTATACCAGGTAATTTTTTCCTGATTCCTATATTCCTCTTTCTGGAGATAGTTTTTCATCCTGAGACTTTTTTTCTCCTGATTCTTGTTTACAACTCTAAAACAGAGCATTCCTTACGCCACTCAAACTAATGTTCCCTAAAAGAGCATACTTTTTCTTTTTTTGTTTTAAATATATTTTATTGATTTTGTACAGAGAGGAACGGAGAGAGAGAGAGAGTTAGAAACATCGATGAGAGAGAGCCATTGATCAGCTGCCTCTTGTACACCTCTTGCAGTGCTTCTTTGATTATCTTTGGAGGTGCTCAGAAATCTAAGTTATAGAATTCAAAACAAAGACAAGCTTAAATACAAAAGGATAATTTAAGTAGGATTGCGGCATAATTACAGTAATAAGTTTTTATCTAAAACTTATTAATAACAGTAATAAGTTTTTATCTAAAACTTATCCCCTAATGGGGATATGCCCGCAACCAAGGTACATGCCCTTGACCGGAATCGAACCCGGAACCTTTCAGTCCCCAAGCCGCTCTATCCATTGAGCCAAACTGGTTTCGGCAAGAGCATACTTTTCACCAAGGACTGACACATTACCCACCCAACTGGATCGTAGGACTAATAAAGGCCATGTCAACAGACTCTCAAGTTGTTAGAGAAGTTGTAAAATGATATGATTATTAGATGACAAGATAATTATTCACTTATACATATCTATCCAATTCATAATAATAACCATATAAATTGACAATTTAACACTTTAGAAAATTATTAACACTAATGTATATTTTATATCAAGCAATTATTTTTTTTCATTTATTTTTATTGAGAGTATTATATATGTCCCCCTAACCTTTGCTCGCTTCAACCATTTTATTTAATAACAATTTTTATATAAAATTCTAATCTGAGAACTTAATATAAATCTAAAATTGTAATGCGCCTTTCAAAATTAGACACTCCAGTGTGTACAACAGTTTCCCTCTTTATTATATATTTTTTCTTCTTAGTTTTTACTTACAATTAGACAAGTTACATAAGTTAGGACTATGATGGAATGGGCATCACTAGCACTAACTAAAATATATAGACACAAAAATACCTACGTACAAAAATCTCTCTATCTAGTTTTTAAAATTTAGCATTTCTAGTATATAAAAATATCCACCATCCAATTATCAGTTCACTTTGTCATTTTTCTTTTGTTCTTTCTAGTATAATGGCATATTCAACAGTAAATCAATAATATTTAGCAAAAATAATAGTGAAGTACTTAAGATTTATAAATCAAATCTAATAATGGCACAGCAAACTGTGACATGAATATTTCATATTGCTAATGTGTGCCAGTGAAAGGAATATACTTGAGATTTAACTTAGTTTTTAGGGTTGAATGTGCTGTTGTGGAGCAATTAATTCAACCATAATGCAGAGGCAACAGCTTACACCTCGTCCTTGTAGATTGCAATGTTTCACATATTTGCTATTTTTTAAATATCCACAGTACTTGGTATGGAACTTTCAACTCCACACCCCAAGCAAAATAAAATAGTATCATTATCAGGCTGACTTTTCTCCAAAGACATCAAAAATATGTATCACTCCCCAAGACTTTCATACAAAAATAAAAATTTTTAGATAATTCATTTGAGTTTAAAATCAATGGAAGTTGTCTAATGAATTAATACCACACATTCACAGCTTAACAGGTAGGATTTAGAATTTGGTGTGGGTGTGCTTTATATCAGGAGAGTCCTGACATATGACTTGGAACTGATGTTAGCATTTTGTAATTTGGAGGCAGTGCTTCTTTGATTATCTTTGGAGGTGCTCAGAAATCTAAGTTATAGAATTCAAAACAAAGACAAGCTTAAATACAAAAGGTTGATTTAAGTAGGATTGCGGCATAATAACAGTAATAAGTTTTTATCTAAATATATATATTCTTAAATATACATAAATATATTTTTTCAAAAGTCAAAGAAAAAGTAGTAAAGAGTTATACATCAAATTTTTGAAACAATGGGTATATGTGTATGTGTATTTGTATGTGTCAAAAGACTTTTATTTTTTATTTTCCTATTTTATTAAAAATTATGTGTGTGTGTGTGTGTATTATGTAATTTTCTTAAAGGACTTCAAGTCAAGAAGTCCTTCATAATTATGGTCATCCCTCATAATTCAGAATGAGAAGTCAGCCAAAGTCACTTTCAGTCAATTATTCTAGGTTATAAGTTCAGTAAGGGAATCTGTCTTATTCGTAAATGCAGTCCCTTGTCTCTAGTGAGGTTCTTGATAGAGATAAACGTGGTGAGTGAATAAGTAAACACAAGCCGCCAGCAGGTAGCGATTGGGACATGTGACTACGATGAGCACGGTGGAGTTGCTGTGAGATCCAATAACAAGCAATTGTTGCCCGGCCCATGTGGCTCAGTAGTTGAGTATCAGCCTATGAAACCAGAAAGTTTCCATTCAACTCCCAGTCAGGATACATGCGAGGGTTGTGGGTGTGATTCCCAGTGTGGGTTGTGTAGAAGGCAGCTAATTTAAAAGTGGTTTTTTTTTGTTTTGTTTTTTGTTTTGTTTTGTTTTTTTTTATTGCACTAGCTGGTTTGGTTCAGTAGATAGAGCATTAGCCTGCAGACCAAAGGGCCCTGGGTTCAATTCCAGTCAAGGGCAAGTACCTTGGTTGCAGGCTTCTTGGGTCCAGGCTCTGGTTAGAGGCAACCAATCGATGTGTTTCTCTCTGTCTTTCCTTGCTCTTCCACTCTCCCTAAAAATCAATGGGAAAATATCCTTGGGTGAGGATTAACAATATATATTATGTGTGTCTGTACGTGTGTGTGTGTGTGTGTGTGTGTGTGCGCACACATATTGATTTCAGAAAGAAAGGGAGATAGAAACAACAATGATGAGGAAGAATCATTTACTGGCTGCCTCCTACATGCCCCACACTGGGGATCCATCTTGAAACCCAGAAATCAAACTGTGACCTCCTAGGTCATAGACTGATACTCAACCACTGAGCCATACAAGCTTGGCCATAAAAATAGTTTTTAAAAAGTTATTAAAGTTGCCATTATTTTGTCTTTCATATGCTGACTTTGTAGGAAACAAAGTTGGTACTAGAGAGAAGGAAAAGGAAGGGAAGGGAAGGAAAAGGAAGGGAAGGGAAGGGAAGGGAAAGGAAGGGAAAGGAGAAAGAAAAAGAGAGGAAAAAGGAGGGAGGAAGAAAGCAAATAAAGGAAGAAAGACATATAAATATAGACATAGATATAGGCTAGTAAATATAAAATTATTTTACACAATAGTCTTGCTTTGGAAACATATGAAGCAACAATTCTAATCCTGGATAATTTTCAGTCACATAGAAATCTCTTGTAAAACTACTTATACATTCAAGTTGCAAAGCATTTTAAATAACATCAGCTATTTCAATGTTGACAGCTGCTGACACACTCCCAGAGTCCCCTAAGGAATTCTTGCTGCCAATGATTGTCATAGTAACTGACATCTTGTGCAACAAGTCCTCTGTAAACAAAGAACTTGAATACAGTTTGTCAATGTACAACTCTTACTTATAAGTAATTTTTATTCACAATCTCATATAGACAGATCATTCACATGCAAATTTAAAAGTACTGAGGGACTCGCTTTCTTTGTTTTTGAGATGGAGAGCAAACCTGACCAACAGCCATATCTGTGGCTTATACACTTCACTTTCACCATTATAAAATACTAGAGGCCCTGTACACAAAGATTTGTGCAAGAACGGGCCTTCCTTCCCCTGGCTGCTGGCACTGCCTTCGCTCTGGCCAGAATTGCCTTTCCACTCCCGCCGGAATCACCTTTTCGCCTTCCCAAGCTTCCCAGAGGCCCCTAGCAGCTAGGGTGGTGTGGAACACCTGTGTTGTCACCATGGAGATGAAGCAAGCATCCTGCCCAACCCCTGGCTGCTTGGTGCCTGCATATGCAAATTAACCCACCATCTTTGTTGGGTTAATTTGCATACTCATGCCTGATTGGCTGGTGGGCCTCAGGAAGGTACAGTCAATTAGCATGTTTTTCTTTTATTAGTGTGGATTTCCCATGACTGAATGTGCTAATGAAAAATAACTACTTGTCCAGGCAAATATTGTCAAAAGAACAATAGGGCAATGAAGACCAGACAAGAAAAATGTAATCCATTTGTCATTTCATTGAAGAATCCAATTAACACCAGAGCCATGCATCACGGTAACTCAATATTACTGGGAGAAACATTTAAAAAATGATAGTATTTTGGTTTTATTTTTCTTTAGACGCTCAAAAATATTTTTATAATACTTAACATGTCTGGAAACACAGGATAATATATCTCATATATGGAAAATATGTGAAATATATCTAAACTTGGAAAAAAGTCATATATTCTGATAAAATATACTGGGGAAATTGGTTCACCATTGGATAAATTGATCATATATATATCGCTAGCAAAACCTATCAATAACTGTAATAAATGAAATTTATCTGGATGATCACTTAGTATGTTTAATCACTAGTACACCTGAAGCTAATTTAATATTGTATAATCAACTGATTGAAAAGTAAAAACAATGATTTAAATGAAAAGATTGGTCACCGTGAAATCCAACAAAACCACGGGGGCATCTCTCTGCCTCAGGCAACTCGGCTTCTCTTGCAGATTCGTCTCCAGCTTCAGTTCAGCTCTTGCCCTCTGTCAACCAAGAAAGAGTGTGTTTTAAGATACTCACTTTTTGTCAACTAAGAAATCTTTCTAACATTGGAAAACGTTGTATTAGACCTGTATAAAGCTTGCTTTGAATTCGCATCTGGACAATTCTCTAGAGGAAGATTTATTTTTACTCGTCTTCTTATCATTAGTCTAGAAAAAAACTGAAAAATAAATCCTTTTAATTCTGGCAGAAATGTCTCCAGTGGTATGACCATTAAATGAAATAAATGTAATAATGATTATTTGCAAAATGTAAAGTAATAAACATTAGGCTATATGATTAGCATCTTATTTACAAGAAAACATCTAAGACAGGGAATTTGTAATGTATAGTTGGTCAAATAAACATTACCTGTCTTTAAAAAAAAAAAAAAAATTAGATGCTGAAACCGGTTTGGCTCAGTGGTAGAGCGTCGGTCTGCGGACTGAAAGGTCCTGGGTTTGATTCCGATCAAGGGCATGTAAATTGGTTGCGGGCACATCCCCGGTGGGGGGTGTGCAAGAGGCAGCTGGTTGATGTTTCTCTCTCATTGACATTTCTAGCTCTATCTCTCTCCCTTCCTCTCTGTAGAAAATCAAAAAAATATATTTTTAAAAATTAGATGAATAGAACTTTGATTTTCCCCTGAAATTTTAAACCACCTGCTCTGCTTCCAACGCAGGTAAATTTATTCTGTTAAACCAATAATATAGTTACTTGTTAGCATAATATTGTTCTTAATTTATTATTCAAAAACCGCCCTAAATTGTTAAACAGCTAATCTTCAGAATGCTCTGCATGGAAGATCCATATTGTTTTTCTTCTAAAACCAGAACAGAATCCAATCTCCTCATAAGGATGAGGAAGGATTATAACGGTCCTTCACATGCATATCAACGGAGCACATACCAGTTTCTCCGGAGCCAGCCGGATCTGATAGGTATGTCACACTACTTTCATTTTCCCAATTATGTGCAGACAAGCTAATGGCAGTCATCTGTTAGGAATACAGATAATAACTTTGTTCTGTCTACTCAGAACTATCGTGGGTAGCAAAACAAAATAAAAACCACCTGCTCTTCTGTTGGCCTGTCTCTCCAGTACAGATATGAGGTTAGCACTGTGTGTGCCAAATGCCTGGTTGGCCCAAGGTAAGAACACCTTTCCCTGTGGCTATCCCTTCAACCGCCATACTCATTATTTCCTGTGATGGTTATTTTTTTAGCTAGTTTTTTTAAGCTGCATGGGAAAATAAAGACTCGATCATAGCCAAGAAAATTTGTAAAGAGAAGAGCACTGAAGAGGGTGCTGCCTCTCTGGGTATTAAAATGGATTGTAAGCTATAAAATAATTATAGAGGGCTGTGCAAACAACCCACTATAATAATTCACTAAAAATTAATCTGATGCAATACCATATTCAACAGGATAATTACTAAACGAATCTTCCAGAAAATAGATCCTACTATTTATAAACATTGATTTCATGCTGAAGGTACTATCACAAACAAATGGAGAAGGAATGTATTCTTCAATAAGCAGTGTTAATATCTTAAACCAAAATTAGTTTCAAATAATCAAAAAAGGAATATTTAAATAATAAAAATAAAATGGCATATTTAAATTATTGCTAAATTGGAAGCAATGTATTAATTACTCAAACAACAGAAGCAATTATAAAAGAAAGTGTTGAAGCAAATGCATAGTAACTGCAGTTTCTCAATGCCACAAAAAAAGAACATAAATAAAATTTTTAAAAATTAATGGGAAAATATGCCAAGGTTGATGTTTTTTTTGTTGTTGTTGTTTTGTGTGTTTTTTAAAATATATTTTATTGATATTTCACAGAGATGAAGGGAGAAGGATAGAGAGCTAGAAACGTCGATGAGAGAGAAACATCGACCAGCTGCCTCCTGCACACCCCCTACCGGGGATGTGCCCATAACCAATGTACATGCCCTTGACCGGAATCTAACCCGGACCCTTGAGTCCGCAGACCAATGCTCTACCACTGAGCCAAACTGGTTTCAGCCCAAGGTTAATGTTATGTGTACATACACACATATATACTCTTAAAATAAGTGGGAGTAATAGGAAAATATTAGGAGCCCTGAGGGACCAGGTGTGGGATTTTTCCTAGATCTTAGGTTCTTCTGAAAGGCAAAAATTGGTCATGGTTTCAAACATTTTATTCAACTGTTGTTGGGAAAGTATAAATTTTTAATATAAATTTTTAATATAATACTGAAAAGAGCCAATTAGATTGAAGAGAAAATAAAATATAATTGTTTAATAAATATATACCAAATTAAATTTATATAGTTACTACAGCAATTAAAATAAAACATGATCTAACATTTGGAAAATATTATTAAAATATTATCCTGTGCTCATAAGTGGGTAGAAGGAATATAAATCTGGAAAGTATTTAAAGGTTTGTATGGAGAGACAAAAACATATATATCACTTAATTATTCTAATTCTGATATCCAAGAATATCATCACATATTTAGTTATAAAAATATGTATGAACATTTCCATTGAAATCTTGTTACATAGAATAACGATCTGTAATAATATGGAAATCAGCCAAATGTTCAACAATTAGAAAATAGCCCATTTTACTAGGGCAAATCTACCTAAAAATGATGGCATAAGAAAATGTTCACAATATTTACTGAGAGGAGCAATGTGTAAATTGTATTTAGACTTTTATTACAATTTGGCCATATAAAAAATAGTAAACAGAAATATACAAAATGCAAATATGCTAATGATGGCTGTCTTTGATTGATGACTATGAAGTAATTTTGACTTTTTGTTAGTGTTTTCTCTAGTTTCTAAAGCCAGCACCTAGTCCTGCAGTAGGAAGTGCTTCCTCAGAATGTCCCTTGTGCTCTTCCGCCAACCACACTTTCTCACTTTCTGGTAGTTTCCAATTATTAAAATGTGACTCTGAGATGCAGAATTACTTTGATTTTCTTTGAAATGATAAAGTATTTTGCTACTATCAAATTTACAAAAAAAAAAGATATTTTATGTTATACTATTATTAACATGGATGAGTTTTATGATTTATAATGAATCATTTAGTACCTTTACATATTTTAAATATGTTCATAGTTCATATTTTCTTCCAGCTGTCAAGTAATAAATACCCAAAGAAACAAGTTTAAACAAAATATTATTTGTACTTTACACTTCTATATGTTACCAATTTGTGTAAATATACTCAGTAAGTTTATAAAGAAAAGTGAATTATAGGTAAAACTTATGAGTTTAAAGTACACTACTCATTACAGGACAAAACCGCTGATAAGTAGCAATGAGGTGAAACATAATACTAATTTATTTGATTTGCCTAAATTCAAATGCAAATTAAGAGTAAAGAATTTCTTCAGATCATTGTTGCATTTGACTTAATAATAATAATCACACTATCAAATAGGCATCATTGTTCAGATATGTGATATTACTTTTGAAAAACAAATATGGCAAGTGTGCATCATAGACAGCGCTTTTTGGTCAAATCATTTAAACAAGCGTATTATCTCTCCTGTTCCTATGTCCTGTTCACCCCTACCTCCCAAATGCAAATATTTTCATCTTCAAGCAAGTTCTCCTGCTAAAAAGATATTAAATTCAAAACCCCTCCTTCAACTTAGGCCTTAACTCTTTTTAAAACTTAGTATAATAGCAAAAAGGATTGAAAGAGTATAAACAACCTAATCTAATCTAAGTTTAATGCCAGTAATTGCTGGTGAGAAGCCTTTCTTGGGTGTTTTGTTAGAATTTGTTGTCATGCAAATAAGTGCACAAGCACAATTTTCAAGAAAACATTGACTCATTGCAGTCTGTGACAGACTGCTTCGGCAGCCCTTCGCTTTCTTTTATTCTCATCTAAGCTCTTTCAGAAATTACCTTGTGAGAGCGTACTGGCACAAGTTAGATTGTTTTGCCCACTTCACTTTTATTCCAAATCTATTTCCCCTGAGAAGTCATAACTACTGTAGTATAACATTCATTACTATCTATTTTTATTACTTCTCAGCCTCAGAGCTATGTACCCCTTCTTTGCATTTCTCGTTAAAATGAACACACCTGTAAGCTGTGATCTTATAAAGATGTTCCCTGTCACAGGCTATTGGAAGAGCTTACATGGCATCCTTACTAATCTACATGTGTGTGCAGGGCTTCCTCCTGTTATTCTCTCTTTCTCTTACTGACTCAGCATCTTCGCCTCCGAGTGTGGAAATGACCAGACATTCATTCAACCTGCTCAGTAAGTCTCCCCACACCACCATGAGCAGCTATCCCCTACAGTGGTCTGCAAACGCCTTTGTCAACAGAGCCAACTATCAACAGTGCACGACTGAAATTTCTTTGGAGAGCCACATTTTTTTAACTTAAACTTCTTCTAACGCCACTTCTTCAAAATAGACTTGCCCAGGCCGTGGTATTCTGTGGAAGAGCCACCCTCAAGGGGCCAAAGAGCCACATATGGCTCAAAAGCTGCAGTTTGCCGACCACGGCCCTAGGACGTGGCAATAACCTCCAAAGTCAAGCCATGTGGATTCCTCTGGAAAAGGACCCACTCTTCAGCATCTACCAGCCCACCGCAGGGAGGACATCGGAGACAGTGCAGCTGAGTGAGGACAGGAGCTGGAGGAGTGTGAGCGTGCACTGCGTGGAGCTGGAAGCTGTGACCTCTAACCACGCCTCTGTCACTAGCCGGCTTCAGGAGCCCTGAGGGACCAGGTGTGGGATTTTTCCTAGATCTTAGGTTCTTCTGAAAGGCAAAAATTGGTCATGGTTTCAAACATTTTATTCAACTGTTGTTGGGAAAGTATAAATTTTTAATATAAATTCTGTGTGTATGTGTGTGTGTCTGTATGGAAAAAAAGAAAAAGAAAGGAAGGAGAGAGGGAGGGAAAAAGAGGAAAGAGAGAGAGAAAAAAACAGAGAGAGAGAGAGAGAGAGAGAGAGAGAGAGAGAGAGAGAGAGCGAGAGAGAGAGAGAGAGAGAGAGAGAGAGATTGACTATGGGAATGGCTTATATGATCAGGGAGGTGGGGAAACCCTATCACCTGGCATCAGCAAGCCGGACCATCAGCAAGGCAGACCACCAGAAAGCCAGGGGTGTATTTCAGTTCAAGTCCAAAGGCACAAGCTCCAGAGCACTGAATCAAGGGCAGGAGAAAATGGCCGGCCCAACTCCAGCAACAGTGCAACTTCGCCCCTCTGCATTTTATCTGAGTCAGCTGCTTGGTGGGTTGGACTAAAAGAATAATCTTCTTTCATCAGCCTACAGATTCAAAGTCTGTCTCTTCCAGAACCACCCTCGCAGACACACACAGATACCGTAATTGCCAGTTTTTAGGTATCCCTTAGTCCGGTCAAGATGACATATACAATTATCATTCCATAGTACAATTAAAAAAAAATGTCTTTCTGTGGTCTACAATGTCCTAGAAGACATGTGTGTATTTAAGAGAGGAGTCTGTGGGAGAGGTATTGGATAAAAATAAATAAAACAGCCTGGCTGGTGTGGCTCAGTGATTGAGCAGTGATCTAGGAACCAGGAGATCATGGTTTGATTCCCAGTCAGGGCACATGCCCGGGCTGCAGGCTCAATCACTAACAGGTGGCATGTAGGAGACAGCTGGTCAATAATTCTCTCTCATAATTGCAGTCTGTGACAGACTGCTTCCCTCTCCCTTCTTCTCTGAAATCAATAAAAATACATTGTATAAATGTATTTATACATTTCCCTCTCCCTTCTTCTCTGAAATCAATAAAAAATACATTGTATAAAGTAAAATAAAATAAAACAAAACACGCTGCTAAGGATCTGTTGATGGTGCACATATGAAAGGTCCAGCCAGATGACAGGTAATCAGGAAGTAAACACGGGAGGCAGTGGAGAGTCGGAGTGTGGGGTACCACACTAACCCTGGGAAGGTCAGTACAATTTTAAGACTTCCTGGGCTTTCAATGAATCACAGATCTTTGTTGATGCTGCTGTAGTATTGTCCTACATTCCACTAAACCCGTGTTCCATCTGAAATCATAGACTCAATAAAGAAAAACATAATCTCAATCTCAGAGATTAGATTATCTCACCTTTCATTGATTAAACTAAATGCTCATTCAGAAGGGTCAAGATGACATATACAATTATCATTCCATAGTACAATTAAAAAAAAATTGAGAATCAGTGTGTGATTTAGACAGAAAATGCTGCCCAGCCCCTGAGGAAGTTACAGCAACTGCCGGCCAAGTCATGTTTCCTCTTCCTCATCATTCTGAGCCTTCTGCTCGAGGGGAAAAAATAAAGGTGGGCTTATTGTTCAGTCAGTGAAGCATTGAATTGTATACTCAATAAATGTTTTCTTAAGAAGATTTTTAAAGTCCGGGTGTTCTTTCTGGTTCTCGATGTGTGGTTTTGCACTAGGGACCCAAGTGCCTGTTGGACAGTGTCACTAAGTGTCCTTTCCACTCTCGCTAGGAGCCGCGCGGAGCCTCTGAAGGAAAGAGGAAGCATTGGGAGTAGCTGCTGATCGTGTGTAAAGAATCCTCCTTCGTTTAGTTTGAGACAAATTTGATTAAACCACATCGCCACAGCCACAGCATCCACACACCTGGGCCCAGCCGTGTTTGCAAAGCGTAGTCAGAGGAAATGCTTCATTACGTGTTTTACCTACTTTAAGGTGCTGACGCCTGGATAATTCTGCTGCCTCAGAACTAGGTTAACTACTTAAAGTTGTGTAAATGTTACTGATTATTTCTGTTGCTTTTTCATACAATTAACATAAACTTGATCTATGTTGGTAATTTTCAAAAACACACACAGAAAGGGTCTTAGGCAGCATTTAAAATGCTGATCTGCAGCGTGCTCCCAAGGAGTGCAGCCGCTCATCCCCGCATACCCTAAGGGGAGAGCTGGTTTAAGACGTTTTAATAAATTCACAAGTTAATTCTATAAAAGGGAGCCCTTAGAAATGAATGTTGCACTCTAAACAGGTTTGGGTGTTCCAACATCAGACCATAAGCTGATATGCAAATGTTTCTTTTCAGAGAAATCATTAGCATAATTTTAAGAACTATTTTAAAATTATCACAATGTAAATAACTACTCACAAAATTACTCTGCAACCACAGTTGACATATGGAGAAAGAAAAGGGGATTTCTGAAGGACTTAATTTAAGGACCAGGGCTGAAAACCAACTACATACACAATTAGCCATGGAGCTTCCAGAGGCATACTGATGGTGCTGGACTCTTAAAAATTCTCCATTTTTCTGTCCCCTTCCCTACAGGTGGCAGATTTTAATAGACTCATTCATTCGTCATGCTTTTACTCATTTTGGAATAGGCTATTTCTTTTCAGGTATGTCTTTGTTAATAAGAAATGTTAAAATGAAAAAGAAAAAAAAAAGTTAAAATGTTCTTCGTTACCTGTTACTTCATTTCCAACTCTAACACCATTCATGTCACACCTTGGGACATTATTCTCTCAAAGGTAAAGCCCTAAGTGCATTGCGGTACTACTCCCATAAGCCTTATTTCCCATCACCAGCTCAATATTGTTCTTGAGTTGCCATATTGGACTACTGATTCTGTCCAATTCAAAGCCTCTGAAAGAGAAAAATGCAGAATAATAGAATTAGTTTTCAAACTGTTTTGCACACAATTCCCCATTAGAAAACAGCACCCACAATCTGTGTGGGAGGTGATATATTAATGAACTCACCTCCCACTTTCACTCATTGATGAAGTTTTCCATTCCCTTTTAGGCCAGCTAAAAGACAGACAGAAGTTTTCAGTTGCCAATCTTCTTGTTTCTCTCCAAGCAAGGCAAGGATGCCTGGCGAAGAGTAGGACTATCATTCCAGCCCATCAGTGTTTCCATGAATTTTGGGGTAGTTTGACTATTATTTTTCCAGAAAGCTAATATATAAATCGCTATAAGAAATGGGCACCAATACCACTATATATGATTATATATGGATGATAGCATGTATACACAAATATGTATACAGTAGGTCCTCAGTGTACATGGGATATCCATTGTTAGGGTGCGCTGTAACACAATTTTCACCATAAGTCGGAACCCACCTACATAAGCACCTATGTCACGCACATGGAGCACATACACAGCAGTAATGATGTGCAACAGTAAAAACAATTGAAAAGAAAGGCAACAACTCCTGACTTTTACTTGTGTCAAATAAATAATAGAAAACATGAAGCACATATGTACATATGTCAAAATGACAGAACTTTTTTTTATAAATACCGTATTTTTTGGACCATAAGACGCTCCGCACCATAAGACGCACCAGTTTTTAGAGAAGGGAAATGAAGAAAAAAAGATTCTGAAACAAATAGTGTCCTAAAATATTTTATGTGCATTAAAACCCAACATCACAGTCATAAACACATGTAATCAACCCTGTAAAGTAAACAGCAGCATTTAGAACCATTTTAGAGCCAGGCAAGCACACAGAGACCACACAGAGCCGGGCAAGTAAAAAAAATTTTTTTTTAAAGCATATGTGTAGGCTATATTTGGACCATAAGACACAGGGACTTTTTCCCCCCACTTCTAGGGGGGAAAAAGTGCGTCTTATGGTCCGAAAAAATACGGTAAATGGGAGATGGCAACATATATATATACATACACATGTATATGATTATGATTATATAATATTATGCTATATAATAAAAGGCTAATATACAAATTGTCCCCTAACCTTAAGTTCTAAAGGAGTTCCACCAGTGGGTGGGACCATCTAGCCAACCGCCTGCGGCCCTTCTCCCTAGCCGGCATGCCCAATTGGCCCTGATCAGGGCAGGCTGGCCGGACCCCATCCATGCACGAATTCATGCACGGGGCCTCTAGTATAAAGTATAACAGAGCTTCAAATAAATGAAGACATCTTCAAGCAGTTCTCTCTCTCTCTGTCTCAGAATATGACAGGAGGTTATATATTTATTTTCCATCCATCTGCTTTCTTCTTCTATTTTGTAAACTGGATTCTTTACTTACTATCTACATCATGTATTACCCCAATTTGCATCCCATGGTCTCTATATTCCAAATATGCATTCATAAACCTAGAAGATGTGTGTTCACCCATGGAAAAAGTGAGTGATGCACTAAGGTGATGCCAAAGCAGAGAATGAGAACTGGAGCAAAAGGTACCTGTCAGGCCTTGGTCCACTTACCTTCTCTAAGGGGGTGTCTGACGGGTCTCAGGGAAGAGAGGGGAGAACGGAAGTTTCTGCAGGAAGGAGGTTTCACCCCTGTATTGCCTGGCTGTGTTTCCCAATAGACTGTGAATTTCTTCAGACAAGTGTTCTGTCTTCTTCATCTTCAAATCCTCAGAGTCCAGCTTGTATCTGAAACATGGTTCATTGTTTGATCATTTAATGAAGGAACAAAAGATAGGGTGCTAAACTAAAGGGGGATAACTGTCAAGAGAAAATATTTTTAATATGGGGGAATCAAATATAGTTGTAGGCTAAGAGGTGTGTAGAGAGAAGACACTAGCTATAAACAAAGTGTGTAATGGGTAGAACAGGCCATGAAAGCTGGAAGATGGCATGCCCTCAAGTACAGATTAGAGGTTTATCGCCAATTTTATATCCCAACAAAAAGAGAAAACTTCTACCCATTTTATTGATTTGCTGCCCTCACCTATGATTTCATATTATATATCATCCCTCAATGAAATGTTTTCTAATGATTAGTTGATAATAGCAATTATAATGCTATTGAAAGAATAGCAGAGATTTCTTATAGTTTAAGATACTGTTTTACTTCCTCCATCACAAGCCCTGAGGTATTAAAAAATATTACAATGTAATATTTTATCATAATGAATCGCATAAACAATAATCATGCATCACATAAACAATATTCATGCATCACATAAACAATATTCATATAATAATTAACAGCAATCATATACACATATGCATATGCATAAGTTCAATTCAAAACAAGTATCTAATTTGGACATTTTCTGGATAACACCTTTGTCAGTGTTAGTAGCCGGCTTCGAGATTTAAGTTCTAGTAATTTCAGTGAGGTAAGCCAAAGGCAGAGGAGGAAGTACCATTTCCTAAAGAAACAGCCAGGCTTCTGTTGCTCTAATTCAATAACTTGATGGTGAAGATATGAAATAACAGCTACTGAAAACTACTATCTTGCTCATCTCTGGGCATAATGTTACATGTTTAATTAAAAATGGAACTTCTCTCAGATAGACACTAGCCTGCAATTATAGGCTGCTTACAAAATGTTAGGCACCGTTTTAGAGATTTACATTTAATCTTCACAACAGCCCTAAACACCTGACACCGTTATCATCCTCACACAGTGTACAACCAGGGCCCGAAGAAGCTAAATAACCCAGGAGCCCACACTGCTGGGGCACACGGACAAGCACATCCAAGTTTAGAGGAGTCCTCGTGAGCTAGTGTATGATTAATGTTTAACATAAAACCACCCGTGGTATTTATGAATATTTTACATTACAAAGTCAAATTGCATTTCTGAGTCACAGGGAATTGTCAAATATTAGTTATATTATAATATTTCTGTGAGGAAAGATTGACAATGTGCATGTCTTCAGTAAATTTCAAAGGTCTGTACACACGGCTTTAACAATGAGTGAATTTGGAATGTCTCGGTGATTTGGCGAAGATCATGGTTAGAGAAGAGCACCTGTGAAGAGACTACATTGGACCAATTTTGTAATGACTAAGTCTTCTTGAGTCTGGGGGATAGCCTGCATCTAATAAAGCAGTGTCTTCCTGTGCACACAGACTGGAAGTGGAACTACAACTGGGCATCGGTCTAAAGATTCTCCAACAGTGTGTGAGGGCCCGGCCCTCTTCCTCAACTTGGCCTCCCTGCTCCACATCCACATGCTGGTGCCTGGCATGGCCCTCCCGGGTCTATCTGTCACAGACACAAATCTGTATCCGGGAAGGCAAATCTGATTTCTCACCCACTGCTTCTTCCTCTAGTTCTCATAGCAGGTCAGGGTAGAAAAGTCAAAGATCAAATGCAATATTATGCCAAATGGAGTCTGACTCATATTAGAGAAAACTTCTCCAGAGAATTTTTATTGAGGAAGTTTTTAAAATAACCGACAAGCACATTAACCTAATAGATAAGAAGAGGCCAACCATCAGCACTGCTACTACTATATATAATTCCTCATTGTTTACATGCGCACACAAGATTTTAAGTAAATATTCCAACTATTTTAAGTAACTCTCAATGAAATTCATTTTTATACTTTAGAACCATTTATCTCTAAGCCCTCTAAAATTACATCACAACATCGGGGAAACTGGAAGGACACTGAAAAATATAAATAAGTATCATGGAGTCCTCCATGTACTTTGCTCATGTCAAAGTCCCATCTAATGTGCAGAGAGGGACAATGGAACTTCTGAAGTTACCATCTACATTAATAAAATAGTAAGATGCAAATTGACTGTACCTTTGTGATGCCCACCAGCCAATCAGGAGTGAGTATGCAAATTAACCCAACAAAGCTGGTGGGTTAATTTGCATACACAGGCTCCAAGAAGATAGGGCATTCTGCACTGCCCCAGCTGCTCCAGGCTCTGGGCAGTGTGGAAGGCAGAAAGGTGGCTCTGGGCCAGAGCGAAGGTGGTGCTGGCAGCCAGTAGAAGGAAGGCCCATTCTTGCATGAATCTTTGTGCATCGGGACTCTAGTATATAACATAATGTGTTATGAAGTACATGTATATCACTAGAGGACCGATGCATGAAATTCGTGCAAGGGGCTCGGCCTTTGCAGCCATGGTGGCTTGCCTCAGCCCTCAGGAGGTACAGAAGAATGTCCGGAAGGTCAATCGGCTGTCCAGTCTAATTAGCACATTGTGCTTTTATTATTATAGGTAATTTTTGTATTACAAAAGTAATATCTCTGTGGCCCACAATGTGCCCATCATATAATACAGGCCCTATTGTGAAATGTACTTGCTCCCAAGATGAAAAGTCAGAATTTCCCAATGCTACTTCAGCCCAGTGTTGTTTTGTAACCCCTCCAAATTCACATGCTTCTCCGGCATTCCACAGATCACAATCAGTCTAATATTCCCTCTGCATCCAAGGCACGGACAATTTTTAATTAAACAGATATGTATCTTGAGGTGCTTCTAGTAACTGAGTGTGGGAGGGTAAGAAGCCTCAAAATTTGAATTTTATATTGTGACTATGTTAAGACATAATATGTAGATTTCATTATTACTTATGAGTTCATTTAATGATGCTGCAGAATAATGATTGTAAAACAGTTATTAAAGAAAAAGATTGACTGATGGATATATTTAATGTTCTCAAAATACTATATTTTTTTGCTCATATGAATTAATGTTTTTCTTATTCTTGAGTGAATTTGAAGTTATAGCAGTGAAATCTGATAAAATATCTATTCAAATGCCTTCTAATTGCTTCAAAAGGACCCATACATGTATGAAATGCAGATTATTTTTATGAAGAAATATGCTAACCCACTTAATTACCACTCAGCCCTCTCTACCTTTAAAGCTAAACAATCCATATGTGGTGGCTTCTTCTAAATTGGTTTATACATAATCCCCAGAATCCAGCAGCAAACTGGCATGATCTCTTTTCTCCTTTGCAGTGTAGACTTAGCCGCATTTTGTCTATTTTAGTAAGCGCGTTAGGTCTCTCTGGGGGATTATTCTAACCACAGCTAACCCAGGGTGTTTTGTTTTGTCTTTAATCTTGAAACTACTGTCTTGCTATTTTGTAATTAAAGAGATTTTTCTTGATGCAAATATTCAGCAACATTCTTCAGGGGCGTTGTTAAGGGGCTGCTCCTGCCTTGGTATAGCAAATGGAGCGCTGTTTGTGTTTTCCCTGTTCCATTCGACAAAGCTGTGGATGCGCTTGCTTCCAGAATGCCCTTCCATGGCTCCAGGCACAGCAGGCCGAGGCAGGCTTTAAGAAGACACAAATGCTATTTGAAACAACGTGGAGTAAGTGCCGACTTTGGGGAAATAACAGCAGCAGACGGACGGACCCGGCACCCAGCAGAAACGAGGTTATTCACATGCAGTAAAAGCCATGGGCGTTTTAAGGGAAGAGAATAAGTCAAAAGCAACCATTTCCCTGAGCCAAAAGATTCTTCAGATGTACGGGAAAAGAGGCTCCTGACTTCAGAGCGAGCCTCACAGATACCTTCCCACCCACAGTGTTCAGCACATCCTCTTCTTACGTGGAGCCCACCACCAAGAGTGTATTAGCACAATTCCAATCAAGTTAACAATATGACCAGGCTAGTCAATATGACTCTCTCCATTTACAACTGATGGCTTCAGCCTTTCTATTGCTTTGCTTCAGGAAATTTTGTGCATATTCAGAGGACTGGGGGGAAAAGTTTACTTGAGAATCGTGTTCAGCTAGCTAGTAATTGAAATGTTTTCCGAGCACACTTTTCAGGAGGGCCTTGCTAAGAGGGAAATTTTACCTCCTGTGGATTGTCTCCAGAGCTATGAAAACATCTTCTTTTGTTTTCTCTTGCTTGAGCTTGGGGTGAGGGGTTGATGTTACGGCCTCATTCGGATAAAATGATTTTCATTTCCTATGTTCTGTGGGAGGCTTGAAACCTCACTGCTATGGATGGTGGGAATGAACTTGAGTGGATTTAATGGACTGGAAAGTTGAACTTGATGTTTCTGGGCTGTCCTGGCGCGTCTGGGGGTGGGCGACATTTTACTCACAGCTTCTTCCGGGACAGTGGAAAACTAAATATCCTTTCCTCCTCAAAGAGTAATTATTTCAGTTTGATTTATCAATAATGTGTTCACTGTAATTATAATAGAAATAATTAATGGATCTTCTGTCTGCTAAGAATTATGCTTTCTTGTATGGAGCTTGCTCGGTGAGTGCTACCAATAAGTCAAACTAATTTAACATATTAAGGCTGTTATATGCAGTAATTTTCAGCAGAGAAACACAATGGCTCTGTTTCTAGGCAATAGTTTCTTGTATTAAATTGACATCCAAACAAATGAAAAGTTGGAAAGTTATTTCTGCTAATATAAAAATGTGTTATATAATGAGCCTGTTTCCATGGCATTTTATGGCAAAATCAGCACTTCATCTATGCACAGCCCTGGTGAAATGCAGAAATGAACCTCAAGAGGAATAAACATGGGTAGTTCTGGCCTTGATGGCAGAAAAATGCATAGGTTTGAAAATCATCACCACTATTTTGATGGGCCATTCCCTTCCTCCCTCCCTCCCTCCCTCCTTCCTTTCTTCCTTCCTTCCTTCTTTCCTCCCTCCCTCACTTACCTCCCTCCCTTCCTTCCCTCCCTCCCTTCCTTCCCTCCTTCCTTCCTTTGACAGCTGTACTGAAAAAACAATGTGATCTTTAGAATGAAATAATGCCAATGATTCTGTAATGCCTTAGCCTTTGGCTTGGCCATTTGGAGTGGTCATGCCTGTCACCGCATGGCTACATATGATAATGAAAATGGACCTTTTCATTAGTTACACACAACATATAATGGCTGCAAGACTCTAACATCCTTTATCCAAATGATTCTTCAGAGATTATTAATTAGTATTTGAGGAATATTTTATTTTTTCTAATCCTCCAAAATTATCACTACTGGGAAATCGGCCCGAGTTCATTTTAGCGATGATAAAATTGCACGCAGTGACATTAACTGAGCAAGGCAAAGGAGAACTTGGCAATAAGTGAGAAGTGTACTCTTATGATTGTTTCTTATGGATACTTCTAATTTGTGTGTACAAACATGATTTTCAGCACAATAAGTGATATCTCTGGTCACAGAAATGTTTTAGATACCCTGATTTGCAAACAGTCTCTTGGTAGTAACATTAAGTTGAATTCAGAGGTGTTTTTAAGAATACCTGTATCTAAGTGTATTTTAAAAACAACAGAAATCCAAAACTTGCCCATTTTGCAGGCACATTAGTGAGTCTTTAAGCTCAGCCAATGGGACTGCTGGCCAGGCCAAGAGGTCCATCCTTCTTGACAGCACAAGGGGCACCGAGTTTAACTAGAAATACCCTGGGGCAAATATGGAAAGAACTATAAAACACTGTCAAAGCACAAAATTACCTTTGCTGAAATTAGCATATTTTCTAGTCTACCAATTTACTATTACATGCGTTACCTCAGGCAACATTGTGAAGAAACCTGTGTTCACATTTGTGGGGCAGGTGGTCAGTAGCTTAGTTCCATTTTGGTTTTTGCCTTTGTAGCAAGTGAACATAATTTCAGAACTCAAATATGTATTTTTAAATATGTTCTTGGCAGACTGAAAACACATAAAAACGTATTTAAAATTAAAAAATATTGTGAACCACATTTTGTGTGGGGTTCTTTTTTGCATTAAATATGTTTAAAAGATTAGTGCCTGTGAACAATATTAAGAAACTGACTAGAGAATATTTCAGTTTAGAAAGAATATAACCCCTGAGGATTTTGAGATTCTCAGATTTGTGAAAGACAAGCTCTATTTATGAGTAGCAAAGAGATGCTTCAAGGTGTGGCAAACTCTTCATATGCGGCACTTACTATCACACACTATACTTCCAGTACATAGGGTAATTGTACCTAAGATAAGAAATAACAGCAGCCAAACTTTATACTAGTTTTTATTTCATGTTCATTCCATTCAAAAATGTTTTGAAGTTATTAAAAATAGATCAAAGGTTTTTAACAAGTTGAGAGGTCTCAGATCTCTCAGAGTATAAATAATGTTTCAGATTCTCTTTTGAGAAAAAAAAATATATAAATATGCACATAAAAATTATTGCAAACTCTACACAAACATCTGGTGTTGTAAAGACAATCTTTAAATCCTTTAGCAAGATGAAGGTCTAGACTAAGTATATGTGTGTGTGTGTGTGTATATATATATATATATATATATATATATATATATATATAATTTAGCCAGTGGAAAGCTTATAAATTTGCTGGGGGGGAAATAACAGGTCTAAAATCATTACTTTTACTTGTCTGCCTTCATCTTTGAAATGATCCACTATTAATATTAAAATATTATATCTTGGAAATTACCTGCTAAGCATGTTATGATAACTGTGAAAACTTATTTAACATTATATCAAAACTGGCATATAACCTTGTCAAGATAAGTCAAGTAGATGTTCAGAAAATGCTCTACATTGAGGTTTAAAACAAAGGAGACAAACAAAAGCCCATTCCATTCAGACCCAGGGGAAGTGCTCCAGAAAGCAGAGGCTGGGAGACTGCGTCCTGGTGACTGGCTGGGATGCAGAAGGCTCCGGAGAGAACTGAAGAGAACTGAAGACCAACTTTTCCTTTTTCAGAAAGTTTTGTAAAGAAAGTTACTAGTTTTCAACAGAGCTAGCATATCACTTATTATGGGTAAGAATAATGACCATACAAAACTGTACAAAACCAAAATCTTTAAAATATGCTGGTTTAATTTATGAAAAATAAACATCTTTCATTATATTCTGACTAAATAGTAGGGGCGTGGCAAATTCACCGGGAAGTAGTTTTGTTCTTCCTGTTAAGAAAATGTCATTTCAGGTAATCAGAATGTGGCCTACTGATCAAGCATGCCTCGTTAATCTTTCCTTTCCTCATTTTCATGTCCTACTAAAAGAATTGATTCACCCCAAACAGTACTCCTTGTAAGAAGGATATGTATGTTTATCCCTAATTCTCACCTTAATACAAGGTGGTAGGTGACAGATGCAGGGTCAACTCCTTCCAAATCAAGAAGTAAAAATATAAAGAGATAAGTTGATATGCAAATAAATAATTATACCATAAAGCACTGAGATGGTGGAGTAGAGAGCCAGCTAAAGGAAAGCAAATTCTGAGATGGAATTCTAGAGCAAGCAGGATTTCTAGACTTTGGGGTCATGAGCCCTTAAATGGAGAAGAGGTCACAAAAGAAAGAGAGAAATATGGAAGATATTAGACCCAGGAAGCATTTGAAGTCATTAGGAAGATAGGATGGAGAGGTGAGAACACAGCAAAGAAAACAGGCAACTCAAATCACCCTGAGAATTCACTCATTATGACTCAGGGTAAAATTGGAGAAAGTCATCTAACAGATGGCTTGCTACACCGTTATTAAACCAACAATAATCTTGGAAGTAAGAATCAATGGTTCTTCCTCTGAGATAGAAAAAAACAGGAAAGGCAGAAAAGATGAGAACATCTTAAGGCAGTCCTTGAGGAGAATAAAATAATTTAGAACAGCTAATGTTGAGAATTCAAAAGCTAAAAAGAAGTGGAGATATCTGTGGAGTAGCCATTAAGGACCCCATTAATCTTGAATATGAATTCGAACTGAACTGAATCAGTTCAATCACATCACTGGCCACAGTAACAGTTATCAGAACAGAAGAGAGAACAGAGGAATCAAAGTGCAGAACATATATAAATATATATATATATATATATATATATATATATATATATATAGACACATATACACATATGAAAGTAATTGAAAGAAATATGTTGATAAACTACTTCCATTCAAGGTTAACCAAATCTACCCCATTCACCAACTAGGAACATTATTTATAACAAAAGATTATTTCAAAGCTGAATGGCCCTTTGGGTGCTGAGCACCTACAGAAGTTCTGGTCAGCAAGTCTGAAGACAGAAAATGGTCAGAGCAGAATGCCTTTTCATAAGTCAGAAGAAATTTGCTGGGTGGACAATGGCTAAATATCCAGGAGGGAAAGGTCTGGGTACCATGAGGAATTATGTTTAATACTTTACCTTGTCTTTACAGCATGTGGGGGAAGAACTAAGCTATAGTCACAGGTGCCCCTAGTCTTGTAAACCCTGTCAACAAGTGCAGCCCGCTGACCACACATACAATGCCATTAGGAGGACACTGAAGAGGTTAGTGGGGGTCTCTCAGTGGTGGTTTCCCTCTATAGCAGCCTAAATTGGGTTGTATTTGGATCTCTGCAAAGTTTGGGGCATTGCCAGGTAGCTGAAATGGGGAGTCAAGTTTAGTGTACAGGGAAGAATCTGGGGTGATGAGCTTTAGAATCTAAGTACATATGAAATAAAGTAAAAAATAGAAAAGACACTGAAATGTATAAATAAGGGGGAACAACAGATTAACTTTTCAAATAAGATCAAAAAAGGGAGTGACTCAGAATAGAGTAAATGAACTGCAAGGACGTTTTCAGTCTTTTTTTTTTTTTTCTTTTTCATTTTCAGCTTTTAAATTATAAGTACTATTTCCCTTCTCCAACCTTCCTTGACCCAACACATATTGTACATCTTTCTAGGCACACAGTGGGCACCTAATGTGTGCAAATGACATTGTGCATTAAAGAATTTTTTTTTTCCTTTTCTAGTCATGCTCAGAAACCTGAAATTTTGTCTCTTCTTCTTAGTGTCAAGATTCCTGCAAATGTGTTTGCTTGTAAACCGGTTTTAAAGCGAGAGTCTTGTCAGACAATATAATTTAGACCCTGTAGTATATTCTGTACTGGTGTCAAGGGCTTCTGTTTATAGTGAAGGATAAAAATATGGGCAATTAACTCTGAATTTCTCAAAAGAAAGGGGATGGCGTCTCTCCAGGGCATCTTTCCTTTTATGAATGACTTGGTGTTTTGTACATGATATATGAAAGACCCGACGCAAAGGGAGACCTAAAACTCAATGAGGCTGTGATTCTGGGAGCTGCAGGTATGGCTCTCAGGCACCTGAGGGAGCAAACTTTAAATGAGTTAGTGCTTATTCAGAGGGACCCAGACTGTCTCATGCAAAATGTCATTTTAATTATTTACGCAGGAAGAAGGGATTCCATCATGCATTTGGACTGCCTTTTCCGTTTTAATTCAGTTTTTAGAAAGAATGAAACTTTGGGTTTAAATAGTGCATTTGCCTCAGGAAAATAAAGTGCTTTAAAAACGTTACTGTAGTTTTACCAATAGAGTGGGATTGGACGCCGGTTTTCATTCTCATACACTGAGTAGAAACAGGACTTGGGCAAAGTTAGCCAAGTGAGTGACAGAATTCAGAACTAAACTCAGGACTCTAAATTTTAAAACAAGAAAAATGTAAACAAATAAATTCTAAAACAAATACAAAATATTCCAAGGCAAAGAGATTCATTCAAAGGAAAGTAGCATGGTATTTTGGGCATTACAATACATGTGTCAGCACCATGGTTGACAAACTGTGGCTCACGAGCCACATGCGGCTCTTTGGCCCCTGGAGTGTGGCTCTTCCAGGAAATACCACAGCCTGGGTGAGTTTATTTTGAAGAAGTAGCGTTAGAAGACATTTAAGTTTAAAAATTTGGCTCTCAAGAGAAATTTCAATCGTTGTACTGTTGATATTTGGCTCTGTTGACTAATGAGTTTGCCGACCACAATCAGATAAATCTTAAGCAGCTTTTGCAAATCAGAATTAAAGATAGGAGAGGCTTATAATGAAATTCTTTTATTAATCCTCACTGGAGCATATCTTTTTTATCGATTTTGAGAGAGAGAAAGAGAGAAAACAAACAAAACATTGATCAGTTGCCTCCTGATTGGTCACCTCCCTTGTGCACCCCAACTGGGAACTGAACCCACAACGTAGGTATGTGGCCTGACCAGGAACCAAGACCACAACCTTTTGCTGTATGGGTGGTGCTCCACCTCACTGAGCCACTTGCCCAAGGGGACTTAAAATGAAATTTTTAAAGTCAGGAAGGCTACCCAAATAATGACTCAACCAGTTCTAATAAAATATGGAATGTGGAACATATACACATTAGCTATTTTTAATTTTGGGAGGGAATTAAGTTTAATGATTTAGAAATTATGATGATGATGGCGCTATTTTCTTAGATAAGAATACAGTGTTTGCTTATCTCTAGCTTGCCATTATTTTGAGGCTGAGATTATTTGATAATTGGATAATAGTAACCTTAAAAACACACAAAAGTTTTGTGTGTTTGATATTTTTCTTCAGAATAAACACATAAAACAAACAACAGCCCTAGCCGGTGTGGCTCAGTGGATTAGAGTGTCGGCCTATGGATTGAAAGGTCCCTGGTTTGATTCCGGTCAAGGGCATGTACCTTGGTTGCGGGCACATTCCCGGTAGGGGGTGTGCAGGAGGCAGCTGGTCGATGTTTCTCTCTCATCAATGTTCTCTCCCTTCCTCTCTGTAAAAAAATTAATAAAATATATTTTTTTAAACACACACACACACACACACACACACACACAACTATTCCTCCACGTGAGGCCAGGCCAGGCCATTGTTCTCCTGGCCTTCGCTGGGGTTCTCATAATACCACAAATACAACTTTTTGCCTTCAGCAATGGCAGTTTCTGCCTTTATTTTCCTGTTATCTATCCCCATCCTAGTCCTTTCGTTACAATTGTTGAATTATCCAAACAGGTTAGCTCATCACATATTTGTTAGGGGCCCACTGGGTACCAGGTTCTGAAGAGATGGAAGTGAAAGTAACTCCTATAGTCACACCCAGAGAAGAGGACATTTGCATGAACACCTAAGTGGAATCGCACGGAACAGACCCAATCTCAGACACACTGACTGAGTCACAGAAGCAGGCACAAGGGTGCCCGGGTGCCCAGGGGGAGCCTTCCTGTCTCCTAATTGTGTGGGTGGGCAGGGGGTAGGGGTGGGGAACAGCTGACCAGGGACAGTGCCTGTCATGTTGGTCCCATCACAACCAGCCCTTTCTAAGCCTGGCAACTACCTTTCCCAGAAACCATGCGGTCTGAACTGTACCAGGTCAGAATCTGCTGAGAGGAACTTTGGGAAGGCCTGGGTGGAGGAAGGAGAGCAGGCCCATGGAGCCTGGCACTTATAACCGATGCCACAGGAGTGCAGACCCCTGCACAGGCTCCGCTCTCTGCTCCCAGAATCAGCTTCCCTCCGGCCAACATTCTGGCTACTGTTCAGTCTCCCAGCCACAGCCTCACAAGCCTTTGGTCTCCCCGATCCTACCCTATTCCCATGAACTCTAATTCCTATGTTAGGCCCCACATACAGATTCCGACATTGCACAGTTTCTTCCCCTGCCCCTTGGAGTAACCACTGTCCTAACGGAACGCAGATAGACACAGAGGGTTTCTCAGAGAAGATGGGGTCTAAGCAGGATTTTGAGAGCTTAGCGCAGTGTTCATCAGGAAAAGAAGCTGCAGAATGCAAATTAATTGTTCTAAACCCATGAGAACAAAAAATAGTTCCATCTGCCTGCTCCCAGAGAACTTCTCTAACTACTAAGGCAGACTGTGCGCTTTCCTGCTTAGTTTCCTTTTCTCAAGTTCCAAGGAGTTGTCCCAACCTTGGATCTAGGGTTGAACTGCAGATGTGAGCTTGGGGCTCGGGCAGCCCTCCCTGCAGCCAGCACTCACGGAAGCTCATGGGAGAATCACTGAGCATCGAGCAGAGCCACAGGGGGAAGGAGGCCCGGCTCCGGAATAAACGGAAGCCTTAGATCCACAACCGAAACTGGTTCAGCTCTTGGAGTTTTCACTTTTGTGAGGAAGATGAAAAAGGAAAAGAAAGCCTTTTCCTATCAAACACTGACTTGCGTTGACATTCACTCAAAATCAAGCATTCTCATTAGTTACACATGCTTCAGAAAGGGAGCATTTGCGTGCCTTGGAAATCACCCTTTGGTTTCAGCACTGATTCTGCCTTTTCTACAGCCTGTAGTCAAATGAAGTTTTATCAGTGTAATTCTTGTTTCAAAAAAATGTTTATGGTGTCAAGTAGTGCCAGGCACTATAACAGGGACTAGTCGTTCCAAAGGATGGGCAAAGGTGCTTGCCCCCGAGGAGGTAAGCCCTGCTGTGCAGCCAGAAAACGAGTGGACACACTAGCAAGCCCGTGGAGCGTGCAGCAGGCCACACAGGTGGGCGGGTCTGTCCTCTTCCAGCCCAGCTGCCGGGAACCGGAGGGCTCCCTGTCTGTGATGTCCGCGTGAAGAGTCTTTGACACGGTCTCCTCTGGCTCAGGATGCCCCAGGTCCTCCCTTTCACCTTGCCCAGGTCCCGCCACCTCACACCTCAGGTGGGGCCAGGGGACAAAGGGCCCTCACGGCAAGCAGCGGTGCACTTAGAAAAATAACCTCCCTGAGGGCGGCATCTGCACGGGCTGATTAAGGCTCAACTCCAAGCAGGTGACGACTGGTGGGAGTGCAGGGCCTCACCAACCAACACAGAAAGTCTTTCCCTTCTGTGACTCCTTCTTCTATCTACAGTGACCCCATCCCGCCATCCTCCAGCTGGCCACTCGCATTGTCCCTGGGAGAGCTCAGTGCCATGTTGTTAATAATAATCCTTACATCTCCGCTCAGTGCTGGTTATGCATTAGCTCAGGCACCTGGTGACTTTGGGAGTGAGGAAGTTTGGACAGGTCCTTCTAAGGTTGACTGAAACGCAGATTTATTACTTCGTTTACCTGCTCATATCCCCAAACCCCCTCCTCCACCCCTCCGTCTATACCTCTACTTGATGAATTTATTCATACTTCACGAAGAAAAATGGAGCAATCACAAGGTAGCATTTAAGACTCTCAATACCACATCTATTACCAACCACCATCTGCTGCTATGTAATCTATTCTCCCATCTGTTAACGTAGGCAAACTCTCTGTGACCCTATCCAAAACCGATTCCTCCACTTTGCCCAAGGTCCCAGGTCCTCTTAGGTGCTCAAGGACATTGCTGGACAAAGTCTTTCTTTGCTTTCCTGCTTGTTTGTGTTTAAATCCTGAATGGCTTATTCTGATGACACACACTCCCAGTTACTTCTGTCAGCTAGAAAGTGGTTCTCATTTTCCATTGCACCTGCAGAGGCACCTGAGAAGGAGAGTCCAGTGAGGTAGGAGGGGAACGGAGGGCATGTGTTGTTGTAACCCATGTGAAGAAATGGTGAATTGAAGAAAAAGGAGGAACCCTCCTGCCAGTGCTGCTAAGACAGACAAGATGATGACACCTTGGACCAACAAGGATGGATGGTTCCTACCCAGAATTCACTGGTGAGTCATAAGAGCCATTCTGATTGAGGGGTGAGGGTCAACATTTGATTGAAGCATGTTTCAGAAAGGCTGGGAGAAGGGGAATAGATATTAGCTATTTCCAGGAACAAGGAAGTAGTGTGTTGCTAACAAAGAAAGTGGAGACACCCGTTATGCATAGTGTCCCAGAATTTCCATCTGTGGTAACAGTCAGAAAAGCAGCATCTGCTAGGGGCAAGCTCCAGAGACAGTGAGGGTTTGTACAAGATCTCCTGATTGCTTCAAGTTTTCAGGGTGATAGAATGCCAGCTGAGGATGGAGAGGAGAAGAGGGTATTTTTTTAAGGTACGAAAAGGCCTCAGAAGAATAGATTCTGGACACACAGTCTGAGCCAGCCAGCCCATTTGAGGTTTATGGTCATGAATTCAATGTGAGAACCATCAGCATGAGTATGTGTGTTCTTCAGCCTCATTTCAATATCGCTTTGGGATTAAGTGGTGAGTTTAATTTAATCAGGGTTGTAGGTTTGCCATGCAAGTACCATCAAGAAAAGTGAGGGGGGCAAGGTTAAAATTATATTCAAAAGACTCATAATAGTAGCTCCCCATGAAATTATTTCTGGGTCAGGAGCAAGGACATTAATCAGGTGAGAGATGGTTAAATGACAGTAACACCAGGGATTAAGGGGTGTTGAAAAATGCCCGGAACCAAGAGTGAGCTGTCATTATAGGAAGTGTGCTAAGAATAGGTTGGTTGCATGAAATTTAAATTTTTAGAAGGGTTATAATTATTGATAAGGTCTAATACCATCCGTGGAAATAGACACCTGAGATAGAATGAAAAGCAAGTACTGTCAATTCCAACAATGTTGTAAGGATTTCTCCTTGAAATTGTTAAGTAGAGATTTATGTTATTGGGAAGTTAAAGTCGTGGTCTATAGTATGTGAGGCAAGTCTTTACATGGTTTAACTCTGTCTTATTCTAACCAGAACTCCCACAACTCTTTCTTGATCAAAGGTTCATACTCCACTTCCTCACTCACTTGACATCCTCATTTATGGGTAGTTCTTTATGAAATCAAAGGCTACCAAGTTGATTGAAAAGCACCTGACACTATTAATAGAGAATGGAAAAATAATTTGAGGTTCTCTTCTTCCTGTTCCTCCATGACCCAAACATCTTCAGATTGTTATAACCCAGAAGGTCAAACACTCCCAGAGATCCCTTTTTTACAAGCTATGAATCATCCTGACAATATATTTGGAAAACCCTGTTTTACAAAAGTCTAAAGATGAGGAATTTGATTTTGTTATTAGGAAGGGTCTTATTGAATAATGTTATTCTATATTTTATTTTTTATTATTTTATATATTTTAAATAGAAAAATCATATTGTTAACTGAATATTGTAAAAGTTAATAAGAAAGGCCATAGGGCCGAAGCCAGTTTGGCTCAGTGGTAGAGCGTCGGTCTGCGGACTGAAAGGTCCCAGGCTCGATTCCGGTCAAAGGCATGTACCTTGGTTGCGGGCACATCCCCAGTGGGGGTGTGCTAGAGGCAGCTGGTCGATGTTTCTCTCTCATCGTCATTTCTAGCTATCTCTCTCCCTTTCTCTGTGTTAAAAATCAATAAAATATATTATATAAAAAAAAGAAAGGCCATAGGAATGGAGGAAGGTGTCTAATAGCTTCTGAACTCAGCAACTAATAATGCACATATGCACATTTTGATTTAGTGCAAAGATGTTATGAATACCAAATATATTTTTCTTAAATAAAAATGTGTTTCCTCACATTCAGTACTACAAAATATCCTATAAAAAGATAACAACAAATAATATTTAGATAGATAAATAGTAAACAGAAAACAGAAGTAAAGAGAGGGACTTAAATGTAATAATAATAATAAGGCAGAATATTTTCAAAGAAATGATATTTAGACTAATAAAAGGCAACTAAATAGATAAAATAAAAACAAAGACAAAAATGTGAAAATATCAGCAAGGTATTTATAAAAAGATCAGGTAAGCCTCTATACCCAGTTAACCAAAGGGCTGTATTTTTAAACAAAACAGAGAGAGTTTACACCCCCAAAAAATTAATTGCTAAAGATACTACTAAATAGGACTTCAAGTATGAATAATTTTGGTCTTAAAAAACATGCTTGAAACACAAGAAATCATGAGCAAAGAAATTAGTAAAGTTATTGATAAACTTTAAAAATAATTAACTAGCCAAAACCGGTTTGGCTCAGTGGATAGAGCGTCGGCCTGTCGACTGAAAGGTCTCTGGTTCGATTCCGGTCAAGGACATGTACCTTGGTTGCGGGCACATCCCCGATAGGGGGTGTGCAGGAGGCAGCTGATCAATGTCTCTCTCTCATTGATGTTTCTAACTCTCTATCCCTCTCTCTTCCTCTCTGTAAAATCAATAAAATATATATTTTTAAAAATAAAAAATAAAAAGAATTCACTATACAGCAGCAGCAGCAGCAGTATAAACAAAAATTAATAATAGTGAGAAATTTTGTAACCATAGAAAATTGGGAATTCAAATATAACAATTGTAAGACAGGAGAGAAATTGTATGAGTTGATGCAAGTAAATTCCTCTTTGGAGCTGGAGATATGTAGACATGCAGGTTAATGTTAGAAGGTGGCAGGTTCGGTTCCTGGTGAGGGCACATATGTAGGTTGTGGGGGAGGTGCATGTAGGAGGCAGCCGATCAATGTTTCTCTCTTACATCAATGCTTCTCTCTCCCTCTGTAAAGAAAAAAAAATAAATAAAGTGAAAAGCCATAGACTGGGGAGGATATTCATATACTTAAGCAAAATCTTCAATCAATACTATAAAAAGTATTCTTACAACTCAATAATTGGAAGACAATCAAACCCAATTAAAAATGGAAAACAGATTTAAACAAACTTTACCAAAGAACAAATAAGCACATGAAAAGATGCTCACCATCTTTACTCATTCGAGTAATCTAAATTAGACCCACATTTGGGTACCACCACACACCCATCAGATTGGATGAAATTAAAAAGAGATAATGTCAAGTGTTAGGACAGAGGAGGGGAATCTGGAGACCACACACATTGCTGTAGGGTAGGTAAAATGCCATGAACATTGTAGAAACACACCAGTGGTCTCTTGTAAATAGACACATAGACACTGATATGACCCAACCATCCCACTTCTGGGTATCTGTATATGCACAGAAAACGACTCACCTACAAATGCTCATATCATCTTAACTCATGTGGAGTTGTGGGGATGAGGAGAGAGAAACTCATGACTACTCTTATTCAGTATGCTACCATAGTTCCTAAACAGAAAAATAAAGAATAGAAAATAAATAAAAGCATAAATACCAGAAATAAAAAAGAAAACTCATTCTTTACAGGTGTTATAATTGTATATATGGGAAACCTAAACATCTACAAACTTAGAACAGAAAAGCTAATTCAGCAAGTTTGATGACAAGAACATCATAAAAATATATTGTTTTCCTGTAAAATAGCAACAATAACAACAATAAATCTTTAAAAATCCAACTTTACAAGAACAAACAAGACTATAATTTACCTTGAAAACCCTGTGGCAAAGATATGCAATATCTTCATGGAATTCTAAGCAGAAGAAGAAGTATAAGAATTGGAGATTCAACAGTGGAAAGATGCAAGCTCTCCCAAAATGGATCTCTGAATCCAAAAGAATTCCTTTCAGCATTAAAACAAGTAACTTATACACATTGCTGTTGTTCTTGGAGAAACTAGACAAATTGACTCTAAAATGTACATGGAAAATTCAATGGGAAAATCCTTAAAGAAAAATAACAGTGAAGGGATGGGCTGAAATACCTCAAAGCCATGTCATCAGCAGTTGGACATCTCCCGAGAGGTCCCATATTGGAAAGGGTGCACACTGAGCTGAGGGACCCTCCCGTACATGAATTTTGTGCACCAGGCCTCTAGTAAAATTATATATTTTAAAGGTAAATAATATATCAGAATCTACAGATAACATACTAGAACTACTCAGGGAGCTTGAATATGTTCTTGGCTGTAAGATCCCTGTGTAAAGAACATTTTTATTTAATCAGTAACAGCAATTACAAAGTTACATTTTATAAAGATATCATTTTATGGGCACATACAAGAATTCAAATGCATAGGATTAAATCTTAAATATACAATTATTGAATTAACAAAGCCTAAATAATGTATATGTAAATGCATATATGTATATTAGCCATAAAATGAACGATTAATAAATTAGAACACAGTAGAATTTTTAAATTGTATTCAACAAAAGATACCATTACAAAAATACAAATCAAATAATGTAATGAGAAAAGACACATGTATATAACCAACAAATGACTTACATATCCAGAATATATGTCATTCCTTCAATCAATATTAGATCTACAACTCAGTCATAAAATGGGCAAAAAGGATGTCATCTCACAGGAAGGAAACAAATGTTTATGAAACATATAAAAAGGTGCTCTCCTGTCATAAGTAACTGAAATAACACCTCCAGGAGACACGACTCTCCAGATGCATTGGAATGGCTAAAACTACAAAGAGATTTACAATTCAGCTTTGATGAGCATGAGAAGTAGGAACTCTCCTAAATGCGGTGGACTTGGCAAACTTGTACAGCCACATCCCAAAACACTAGTTGTTAAAGTTGATCTGTGACCCAATGGATCCTCTCCTGGGATACATCGAACAACACTGTGTGTATGTGTGCTCCAAGAGGCATTTGGAAAACCTTTATTGCAGTTTCATTACAACCTCCCCAAACTGAAAAAAAATAACATCAACAGCGAAATGAACAACTTCTCTGAGTCCATATAATGAAATCCTACACAGGAATCCAAGGGTGGAACTGCAGCTGGATGCTCACAAACATAATCTCACAAAGATAAGCTGAGCGAAAGCAGCCAGCACAAAAGGATGTGCTCTGTATGATTCTGGTTGCATAAACTTTGAAACAGACCAACACAATGTCCTATGGTCTTAGGAGTCAGAAATGGAGAGGAGAGCGCACCTTGCTATGGCAGGGGGACCAGCGTGGCTGGGAGGGTTGGAGAATGTTCTCTTGTCTGACCTGAAGTAGGACAGCATTCGCAATAGCTTTGATAATTCTTTGTGTTGTACATTTATATGTTGTACACTTTATGTATGTGCCTCATACCACAATAAAGATTTTACAAATGATAACATTTAAACCAGAATGCATTGTATAGGATCTGCCTGTGAGTGCGTAGTTTATCCAGATCTGACGCATTACGTAACGGGCAGTGGCTACATCGGAGGATAATGTAGTTGAAGGACAGGGCTGTCCAATGTGTGTCACAAACCAGCCACCTGTGTAGGTAACTTCCACTTTCTGTATTAAAATGGAGACCTTGCCTTGCCTGTCCTATTTAGTTAGTTTTTAGCTCAGGCTCACCAGTCACCTAGGAGAATCTCTTAGCCATCTGATCTTTAAAATGCTCCCCCTTTCTCCATTAAGAACTAGAGTGGTGCCTGTTATTTGCATTGGGGAAATAGTTAAAAAACAAAATCTCCTCCCAAATAAAAAATTTTAAAAATCATTCTACAAAAGAGGTAAAAGAAAGACACCAATTTTTTGACGGAACAGGCATGAAACCAGATGTGAAGCAGGAACCCTCCTAGATGCTGGTGGGGTTTACAAATTGGTACTCAGTGCGGTCAGAGACTGCAAAGACAGAGAGATGACACCTCTACACCGCCAAGCGGACGCAGCCCATTACACACATGTTCTCAAGATCAACGTGTCCTCAGTAGAAAGATGACATGATTTCACCCTCACGTGGTTGGGGTGACCATCTGTGTGAGCTAATTGACTTTAAGATAAAACAATCTTCTGATATCTTAATGAAGGGGGCAGTTTTATGACCTGGAGTGGGGTACCCATAAAGTTAGTCTCTACCTTCCCACAGACAAATTCCTCCTAACAGCTACATCTTAGATAGAGGGTTGTTGGACCCTAGCTGGTTTGGCTCAGTGGATAGAGCACCTGCCTATGGGCTAGAGTCCCATGTTCAATTCCGGTCAAGGGCACATGTCTAGGTTTTGGAGTTGTGGGCTCCATCCCCAGTAGGGAGTGTGCAAGAAGCAGCCAATCAGTGATTCTCTCATTGATATGTCTACTAGTATCTCTTTCTCCCTCTCCCTTCCTCTCTGAAATCAATAAAAATACATTTTTTTTAAAAAAAAAGAGAG
Source organism: Pipistrellus kuhlii (assembly GCF_014108245.1). Lineage (NCBI taxonomy): Eukaryota > Metazoa > Chordata > Mammalia > Chiroptera > Vespertilionidae > Pipistrellus > Pipistrellus kuhlii. Next base: position 185,702,694 of record NW_023425529.1, read on the forward strand.
ATGGTTTCTAGTTCCTTGAGAGAGACAATCCTGGGTTGTAAAGTTGGCTGAAGGCTTATTTATTTAGGTTTTAAAAATATTTGCATACATTTTAAAGAGACAGAGAAAGAACTTACAATTGCAAATTTTCTGAAGTAAATGCTTTAAGAAATAGGACAGGCGACAGTCTCTTCTTTCACTGTCCACTGGGAGAATTAAGCCTGTCATCATTTTAATTTGTATTTGCCTCCACCGTTTCCACTTAAAAACCTAATGAATGAAGAGAGAAACTGTACTGAGTAGCAGAATATTTGATAGATGATGAATTTTACTACCTTCATATATTATCATGTATTAGCATTTTTCTACTTATACATTTATATAGACATACAAATTATATTTTTTTTAAAGAGAAATGTCAGTTCAGTTCTGATAAGTAACAGTTAAAACAAGTCCAAGTTCAATCACTTCCAGAGTAATACATATAATTATCCTGTTCCTCCCACTGACATGGCAATATTGGGTCAGGCAAAATTCCTAGTGGCGATTCTGAGGCACATTGACACTTGTTAATTCAACACAGCACAACGCTGACTGCCAGGATGGGAGCGGTGCGTTCTGACCTATGGCTGCCGCAGTGCGTCCGATTCTGTCATCATTATATGCAAAAAGCACTTTAATATTTTGAAACTCAGCACCTCCATTTAAGAAATAAAGTAAGTCTCATTGCAGCTTCCTTCGGGTCTCACCTGGTGGAGTAAGCCTTATTGAAAGGTCCGGTGGGGGTTTCCACACTGCTCGGTTGTCTAATAAGCTGATATTAAATGACTCCCCTCCTGTGCAAAACAAGCAGTTCAGAGACCTTAGGGACGTGGTTAGGGGCCAGCGTAACAAAGTGCCTACTGAGCTTCTTAATTAAAGGAAAGAACCCGTGATACAGTCAAGAGGTGAGTGATTTTTAAAAATACACTGCCACTTGTATTTCACTCCAAAACACAATAATCTATACACAAAATGTGAACATTTGTTTGGCTATGTATTTTATTAAAAAGTATTTTTTAAAAGATGTATAAAATGCACTATTGAATATAGTTATTTATTTAATGAGGGGTAATCAAAACCCGGATTAAAATGAAAGGGTGGTGGCCATGCAATGCAATATACCGATGATGTATCATAGAATGGTGCACTTGAAACCTATGTGATTTTATTAACCAGTGTCACCCCAATAAATTTAATGTGAAAAAAATGGGAGTGTATTAAAAAAAAAGGAATTATTTTTTTTTTGCTTGCCTTAATCCATAACAGCATTTATATAAATAATGAAAATCACCCTTTGAGGTAACTATTCTAAGCAATACATTCCAAAAACGTGAAACCCTCTAAATGCCATTGTAATTAGCTATTAAATAATTACTAATAACAGGAAAGGAGCAGAGGGAAGGCCAGACATTATAGGCATGTTCCTTGCAAAACACTGGGAGAAGGGACTGGACAGAGGGAAGGTAGACACATGCCCAGCAAAGCAGGGATGACACAGGAAACATGATCACCTGCCAATCACCCCTGGGGGCAGAGATGGCCAACCAGAATGAGTGTGGACTCTGCAAGGTGCAGAGATTTGTGACACATATGCCATAAACAAAGGAGTTTGCACTCTTGGGAAATGTATGAGCAAACTGGGCTTGTGAGGCTCTCTCACTCTGCTTCCCTGCATTTGCCATGGCCCTGAGGACCCTCCACACAATGGGCTAATGCACTGATCGGAAAACCGTGGCTCTTTGGCCCCTTGAGTGTGGCTCAGTGTTAGAACCACTTCTTCAAAATAGACTCGCCCAGGCTGAAAACCGTCTTCTGCGCATGGGCCACGAAGTTTCAATCTCACTGTACGTGTGCGCCCGCACGTGGTATTTTGTGGACGAGCCACACTCCAGAGGCCAAAGAGCCGCATGTAGCTCTTGAGCCATTTTTTGCCCACCACTGGGTTAATGGACTGGACCTAGCCTGATGCTGAACTGGACCCGGCTCCCCCATGGAATGGGAACTCTGGAACTGGCTTTCCTCTAGCTGTGCTGAAACCCCAGCTGCACTTCTATGACTGGACTAAGGGGATGGGGCTTCGGGAACCTGGGGTGAAATTCCACAGGAATAAAGCTTTCTCCCATAGCTCCTCCTCCCATAGGAACCTCCTGAAATGCTCATTCCAGCAGCCCCACAAGGGCCCACTCCCATCAGCAATGGGGAAAGATGAGACATATTTTTCTCCAATAACATCTCTAGAGGAAGTTCTTATAAAATCAAATTACATTATGCCAAATTAACTATACTTAAATTTATTCCTGTTATTTCTTATGTGGAATACAACAATATAGCCTATAATCCATCCAATTAATCCTATGCATCTTTAAAATTTCAGATTAAACCTCATTTTTTTCTAAATAGGTTTTTCTACTTGTTCCAATTCCACTGACTCTATTCTCGGAAATGATAATCAAGTTAGTAATCATTGCTCATAACCTCATATCCTATATTAGGGGTGTCGAACTCAATCAGAGAAGGGGCCAAAATCTAAAATCCAGCCTAAATCGCAGGCCGAATGGTTTACTGAACAGTCATAAACTGTCATTGTGATGGAAACGCAGCGGAGTGCAGTGATGACAGCGTGGTGCGGGACACATTGCAAGGCCTGGCGGGACGGATTTTGGCCCGCGGGCCTTGTGTTTGACACACGTGTCCTATATAATAAAAGGATTATATGCAAATTGTCCCCACCAGCAGGAGTTCGACCAACCAGGGGTTAGATGTGCACTGACCACCAGGAGTAGCCTGAAAAATGGCAGGTGATGACAGGTGGCTGGGGGAAGGGAGGCTCAGGCCAGTAGCTGGCAGTTGCTAAGGACCCTACCGGTGCACGAATTTCATGCACCGGGCCTCTAGTTTTTCATAATTGTATTATTTTCCAGGATTTATTCCTGGAAACCTTTTCTTAATCAACTGTTTGGAAGCACAAGAGACTTGGTTGGAAAGCTTATAAAGAGGACATTCCAAGAAAAGGGAAGTGTGTGGAAGGCCACTCACCCTGCTTATTGGAATTCTGACTTAGGGGAGTGCTGAAGGCGGCACCCTAATTATTCCTTGACTTTTCCAAACAAGTCTGTCCACATGTGGTTACTAGAATCCTTATGTTTAATCTTTGAGTGCCCTTAGTTAAAGGACACAACGAACATATGTATCCTCACCCTATTATTTACCCCACTGATTATATCTATAAGATAAACTTTATCTCAAACTGCTGCTGCAATACAAGGCTAATGAGGCAGGCAATCAAGGCTGCCTGGTTCCTTTAGCCAGGCAGTCCCTTCGCTCTCTCTTTCACAGCAAACCTTGTGTCAGAGAAAGCCATACATCCTTCACTCAGGGTCTGCTGGTCAGCCCCTGCAATCATCTTTTCACAGGTAATTTCAAATGGATCCAGTCATTTACACATCACTATGGTATTCTTATTAAACCTCTTAAATTCTTTGTATTGACTTTATGGTGGACTCTAATACCTTTGCAGAAATGTTTTTCTCTTGTCTATCTATTGAAAGTTCACATATTTTTAGAAAAGGACCAAACTCTAAAATCAAATTCAGCTTTTAAATTTCACCCTGTTTTCACTAACACTAATATTAATTTCATATAATTTTTTGTTTTGCTTATTCAGGTTTTTGCTGTTTGTTTTCCTGTTGCAGTTTGGTTTTTCCCCCAGGAATGTTTGTTCCTAGTGAGCTTCACAAATTTCCTTTATAGTTGTAGTTCCATTTTTCAAGGGTCATTTACAATCATACTACCACTAAAATTTCCCTCTCTCAGAGAGGCAAAAAGAAGAGTCCAGCCTGGTAAACTGGATAAAAGACAAATTACCCAGATCAGATTACTAGAGGTACCCAAGGGAGAAACAGGAAGCATTAGCAAGGATGTGTCACCTGCCACTGGGAAAGGTTTTTGTTGCTAAACACTGATCTTGCCAATAAATTAATAAGTAACATTTTTAGCATAGTTAGCTAGATATTAATTTTTTTTTAAAAGGAGTAAAGGGAATTAGAAATTATTAAGCCTAATAAAATAGGCTCTGAATCTGACTATAAGCCTTTTTCACCAGGAAGTTACAGCATTCCATTAAGCCCCATTTACTAGGGAGCGATAGCATTCACAGGCTCATTCACACACATCCTCCCCCACAGGACTTAATCCTCAAATCAGGCAGGGAGGATCATTACCAGTCATTATCTAGGATTATTGAGGAAGAGATAAAACTATCAAAAGGTATTCCTTTGCTGGGTGTATTAGTATGTGCAGTAGAAGCCAAGATGGCAACCATAAAAGGGAGGTGCTTAGCCTGGGGAAAGGATTGGACTGGATAAGGACACAGAACGCTGGAAATGGAAAAAGAAATAGACTGGTTAGGAGGAGGGCCCAGTACTATCCCAGGAAGGTTAAAGAAGTTGATTGGCTAGTTTGAAAGAGAAATGGTCCTTCCTTATCCTGAGATAATATAATTCAAGTTTAGCAAAGGCTTAACAAAGGCAAGCTCTCTCTTTCTGCCCCCACATAACTCATTCCTTAGTATGCTATGTACCAACCCAATCTGGCAGGCCTAGCAGTGGAGAGTGCAGGCTCCAAGCTCAGGCTCCAAGCCTGAACCTTGGTACAGTAATGCTGACCTCAACACAGATGGGAACAGAGACTATATTAGCCAGACAGGTTGGGTGGTGGTACAGAGGGCTTGGCAAAACCAAGCTGAGAGAATCAAGTTAATTTCCTGGAGAATGTGATATTCAGCTTAGCCTGAAAAAATGATAGCTGAATAGGGATGTTAGCTATTTCAGAAAGAGGGAAAAGGGTAAATAAATGTTTAGTGGTAAGAAGCAGCCAAAAGAACGTTTTGTATTATTGATGACTACGCTGCAAAATTTTGATGCTTCCCCATGAATTGTTTTTGCCTATATTCAATTTCAGTCTGAGACCACAGCCCCTAAAAGGAAATGGTTAAAATAAGAAGGCTCTCCTGCTAAGTCACTAAGTCGCATGTAAATATGCCATGTCTTTGCTTATAAGACAGATAAGTAAGTTGATAAAAAAAATTATGTGTCAACTATGAAAATATTCTCCATTGAGCATACACTGAAATATTGCCAGTAAATAAACACAAAATCATTTCAAAGATGAATTATTTTTTGTCTAAAAATTGGTACCTCCCTGAATCTCTCAGCCTTCAAAGTTAGCTAAGGATACATGCTTTGTTTCTTTTTCCTTGTAGGAGACATTCTGCCTGATTTTGATTTGTATAGGGATGAAACATTGAACATGCTAATTTACTGGTTAATATTCCCCCTTGGCACGTACCAGCAAAGGATAATTGGCTGTAATGTGATTTAAACTTACTTGAATTTGTAGCTGTTAACTGAACATTCACTTTTAGTAACTCGGCATCATAGCACAGAAATGACTGTTCTTGTAAGAAGTTCCCAAATCTCCTTCTGAGGAAATAACCATCAGGCTAGAAATGTGTCAGTGTCCTCCCTCCCATCTGGAATCCAGGGATCAACTCTAAATAACCTCCAGCATTACCCTCTAATCTCAGGACTTGATGACTGTGGAATGGGACACTTATCTATTTATCTCTCAGGGAAAGGAGGGCACCGAACAGGGCGAGGAGGGGTCATCAATCCAAGGAGAGGACTTTGAGCTAATTTCAGTGAGGGATGAGCATAGTCAAGAGGCGATTTTAAATTGTAATGATGAAAAAAGCAATCAGCTGATGCAGATTTCAGACGTTGTACCAGGAACAATAATGAGAAAAGAGGATACTTAATCACTTCACAAAAGAATTATAGGGATACATAATTAAAGCAGTGATGATGAGTAATAAGACTCTTGGTAAGATAGCTTTCCAATATCGCTGGAAATAGTAAGAAGTGAAAGACACTGTCTGCTGTGTTAATGGTAGAAATGGCCAGGAAGTTCAGGAGCCCACTGGGAAAGTGAGAAAATCCTACAGCTCAGTGGCAATGGCCCTTGGCTATGTGAGGAAGGACTCTAACCAAAGTGTAGGGCACATCCTGTACAAAAACAAAATGAAGAACAAGAAGACATTTAATGTACTCCAAGAATACGGGAGGAGCTACAAGGACTTTAACCAGGAAACTGAGGAAAAATTTTAGAAAAAGCAAATGGCTTTCAAAATGCAAATGTTAGCACAGAGAAACAATACACAGGATTCATGGATTGGGGCAGAGGGAAGCAACGCAGGTTAATTTGTAAACAGAAATATTATTAGATGCTGAAACGCGATTATGAGAATGAACAAAACACAGAGAGATAAGTTCTCTGAGATCTAAAACTCAAAAATCATCCTATGCAAAATGAAAGTGAGAAAAAAATGGAAATTTGGGTTCATAAGCAAGCCCTTGTGTGTGTTTTATTTCTTTCTGTATCCCACTCGTCAGAGATCACTTCCTGCCACTGTCAGTGTGTTCGACCTAACCTCTCCTCCCTTATTTCCTCCCCTGCTTTGCCAAAACCAAAGACACTGCCATCCTTGGGACTTATCTTCAGACAAACTCTCCTGTGGGCATTAAATCGCAGTACACAGCTTGAGTGACGTGTGTCACGGCCACTCAGATGGCAATGGAGGGAGACAGGATCCCACAGAGGTGCAGTTCTGAGTCCGTGATGATGGTAATCCCTTGAGAGAGACAAATCTCTTCTGAAAGGAATTTGCCAGCTGAGTCTTTGTACCAGGGACTTGCAGGAGCATGCTGGCCCCTTGTCCAGTGATAGCGCTAAAAATATCCGCAGGGAGTGTTTGCAATGGCCCAAGAGAACAACATGCAAGTAAAACTCAGTAGATTTCTAGCAGGTAAGCTGGTTTGTCCACTCAAACACTGACAGTGTTTAGTGAGCGACTGCTAAGTGCAAGTCATGGACAGGGAGAAAAGTGAACACGATCCCTGCTCCTGAGAAGCCTGCAGGCTGGTGGGGAACAAGCAACACAAGAGCTTGGCTGAGTGTAAGAGAGGCAAGAACAGGTGTCCCTGTGTCACGGTGTACACGGGGGAAGGAGAGAGAAGTTGCTCAGGGCCAGGCTCAGACAGGTTTTTTATAAAATGCAGAGTGAAAGGTGAATGGCATGCAAAAACACTTAAAACAAGGAGGAGGAGGACTTCAGGGAATACTAAAGGAATGCAAAGTCCCTAAGGAGTGGAAAATATCATGTGATCAGGGAACTGAAACCACAGCCTTTTCTTTCGTTTTTCTTTGAAAGAGCCAGCTCCCCCGGACACTATGGGCTTGAAACACAGGACCTGAGGTTCACTGGACATGAGCTTAAATCTTTCCTCTGTGGTCACTACCTGTGTGAACTTAAGTCACCTCTGTGCACGTCAGTTTAGCTTCTTCTTAACAGCAATCAAATTACTTACTTTGATAGACAATTACTTTATATAAAATAACATTTGTTTAGAGCAGTTAATCATTAAAAATGACACCTAGTATATCACGCTGGTGTGTAATTTGTCCCCCTTGTGTTTTCATATATTAACCTAGAGGCCCAGTGCACAGATTCATGCACCGGTGGGGTACCTCGGCTTGGCCTGTGGAGATGGGGCTCAAACTGGCTCTCCAACATCCCCCAAAGGGGCCCAGATTGTGAGAGAACACAGACTAGGCTGAGGTACTCCACCAGGGCACAATCAGGCTGAGGAGGGACTGTGGGAAGGTTCTAGGGTGTGTCCAGCCCATCTGGCCCCATCAGCCCAACCCCAGCAGCAAGCTAACCTACCCTGTTTCCCCGAAAATAAGACAGTATCTTATATTAATTTTTGCTCCCAAAGATGCACAAGGTCTTATTTACAAGGGATGTCTTATTTTTCCATGAAGAATACAGTACACATTTATTGTTAAATGAAAATAAAGGAAATTTATTATCTGTATATGGTACGGTAGTACGGTAGTTGTCAACACAAACCAGACAAACTGTGAATCCTACAGTATCAAGAATTTACTCATTTATTCAATGACAATCATATCATCATCTTCTGGAATATCATCATAACAATCCAATTTCTGAATTTCCTGGTGAATTTCTTGTGACTCCATTTCTTTCAGAATCAGTGGACCAAATCTCTCATGTTTAGCCTAGGGGGCTGGGGGGCTTATTTTCAGGGTGATGCCTTATATTTCACTCAGAAGGAAACCTGTAAGTAGGTCTTATTTTTGGAGGATGTCTTATTTTCAGGGAAACACAGTATGAATTGGAGCATCTTCTCCCTGGTGGTCAGTGCACATCATAGTGACTGGTAGAGCAGTCAAACCAATGGTCAGACACTTGGCATACTAGGCTTTTATTATATAGGATATCCTGCTGTTTGAAATCTCTATGGCCTTTACTACCAAGAATCTTTCTGATCGGGGAAGCTAATTCTTTCAAAGGATTATTTAAAATGTCAGATATCTGATGCAATTGCAGAACAAGACATCCTAAAGAAAAGTTAAAGATAAACGTTTCAATACAGCAACAACTCTTTTTAAAAGCTTACCTTTCAACATTTTGAGAATGATTTAAGTATCTTTTTATCATAAAAGTAACTAACCAAACATAAATGCTCACTTTTATTTCCCCAAAGAAAATATATCTTTTTTTACTCAAATTGTGACTAGTGAGCAAGCTGCCCAGTTACTCCATGGGTTCATGGTCAAGAACACGAACGTGATTGCAAACAGTGACCATGATGCTTTTAAAGTTAAATTTTGTGAAACGCACACATTTGTTCATCACAGCTCTATTCTTGTGGAGACACATGTGTAACTAGACATGAAAACACTGGATGCAGCCAAAACCGGTTTGGCTCAACGGTCGCCAGCAGCCACAAAAGGCTTTTGAGCCCCTGAAATATGAACAGTGCAAATGAGAAAGGAAGTGAACTTTTTAACTTTATTAAACTTAATCTACTTTGCACTTAAATGTCTACACATGGATAGTGGCTCTCCTTACAAAAGCAAGGAGCAGATATCCATGTCAGTGAGTATGCGTGTGTGTGTGTGTGTGTGTGTGTGTGCGCGCGTGCGTGCATGTGCTGGTGAGAAGCATAGAAAAGTGTAGGCTGCCATTGTGGCATTTATATAATAAGTTAAAATCACCTGTCTCTTCCTCAGGTGGAAGCCAATTGACAGTCATGAGTCCCAACTTGAGGGGCCTTACTTCATGTCCTATATACTCTAAAGCCATAAAAAAAATCACCTTTCAGGCTTGGTAAGTAGCTTAAGTTTAATGGTTGTGTAATTAATGGCCTTATGTAAGTAGTAAACAAATACTATTGTGTTTTCCTCAAAAAATATCAAAGAATATTTGTGTTTCCAAAACATTGTTCTGTGTTTTGGAAACACAAATATTTTTTTGTGTGTGTTTAGAGTCAGTAACATTCAATAAACCATTTTCAACTCTCCTGTTTAAAATTTACTTCTCTTTTATCTAATAAGTACAAGCTATTTCTTCTTCCAAATCTAGTAAGACTTTTCTCTCCATGTTATTATACTAGACCATACTCAAAATTAAAATGAGAAAGTTTATAGTAGAATTTTTAGTCTAGAGATTTTTTTGCTGCTTAAACTGCTAGTACAGCTTACAGTGAATAAACAGTTTTAAAGTTGATGATTTCTTTCATATTTACAAAATAGTTGGCAGTGCACTAAATGATATATACCAACATACAAGCTGCCTAAATAAATGCATTCTTTTCAACTCTTTACATCTGTTATAAAAAGAACGTTTTTTTTAAATCAAATGTCAATATGTCATAAATATGAAGAAAAATGAGGTTCGCTGGGTTCAATATATGATGGGAGTTTTTTTCTTGACATTTAACCCATCATATTAAAAGCTTCTTCAAAGGAGAGAAATATCAGCTTGTCACCTGGAGATCGAAATTGAGCTGCTCCAAGACAAACTGCTGTTCCCTCCCCGGGACGGATTCACAGGCAGACACAAATGTCAGGATAAAAATAGACCGCCTGAGAAAAAAGTCATCAGGAGAAGTACAGCTATTGTTATAATTACAACGAAAAATCACCTGAAAGCCAGTTATTTGTCCCTAATATCACATGAAGGAACACCTAGCACATTGATTTATGTTGTTAAATACTAATGTGAAAAAAAAATGTGGTGAGATCATGCTAATAGTAGTGTGTGGATTTAAATTTGATGGAATAGTAGTGTGTGGATTTAAATTTGTGGGCTGGAAGGTGATTTATAGATAACATGGTATTTTAAAGAATGGCAAGTGTTTTCATTCCTGATGTACAAAGGATATACCTGCAGCTGGCATTTTGAAACTCCAGATGACAAAAAGGGATGAAAAGGGTATATGTATATATTAAATATCATGCAAGATATTGGGAGGTTGAATAGGAAAATATCTTTTAAGGAAAATCTCTGAAATTGCAAAAGTGATAGAATGGTAAATGAATCTACTAATAAGAATAATAACTTGAAAGGTCCTACAATTTAAAAATTGTCTTGAATAACAGAGATAAGCAGAGAGCTCAAAATGATATCATTCCTCTAAGAAAAGGCTAAATGCAGCAAAACGTAAGGATTTTCTGTTTCTGCAGCATGGGAAAATACACGTGTGTGCAAATTTGATTCCATGCAAACACCTGCCCCCAGCGAAGTCCACATTGTTAATTACTCAGTGTTTAATGCTATACACTGAGAAGTCTATTAGTTACTTCTGTGGGTACTTTATCCTTTAGATTATATTACATCATTATCTAGTGATTTTTCATTCTTATGAATATAATTATCAGTTGTATTTGGATTTTACTTAAGAATTGTATCACTTTTTCATAGCTAATTTAAAAATATTTATGAAAGTATTTTCTAATATTCTTATTTTATTCGACATTGCTTTCCCAATCAATATTTCCCTCCTATATAATGAACAATGCAAAGAAAGTTCAAATCAGGAATGGGTCAAAATCCAGTGTGACTAAAAAAAATTAAATAATTAGCATAGTATGTGACATACCTGGTGCATGAGGTTGGCAAAATATTCTTTAATTTTATAAGTGTTTGGATGTAGATTTTAACACTAAAATTGTGGGGACGGGAAGGACAAGTTAATAAGTGATTTTTGGTTGTGCATAAATCATGTTACAGGAGGGATAACTAGTCATCAAGTCTAGTTGGTGAAATTAACCTGTCACTCTACCCAAGTTTGACTTAGACTTGGTACGCTATAGCTGTCCAGAGCAAAATTACTGGCTAGTATGAGAAGAGCAGAATGACAAAGTGTCAGTTTTCCAATTTATAGTGACAGACGTGTTTCATGCCTATTGTGTATTTGATGGCAATGGGAAAACATACAAAGAAATTGTTTTAACCAGAGATTGCCCACACCATATTCAAAAATGCTTCATATTTAAGAACCTAATATGCAGAAATTTTAAGAAATAAAACTGAATATTCTAGCTAGTTTTTATAGAGTAATTTAAAAATATTTATAATACACAGAATATGTCAGTATATATAATTGTCTTTATGCATTAAAATATTATTTAACACTAGAGGCCTGGTAGATGAAAATTCATGCACTGGAAGGGGGGTCCCTCAGCCTGGCCTGCCCCCTCTCACAGTCTGGGAGCCCTCAGGAGTGGAAGGCAGCCTGGCAATCAGGGGAAGGTGACACCCCACACCTCTGCTACTGCCACTGCCGGCAGCACAAGCCTCTGCTGGCCCTGGTTACCTGAGCCTCAGGCGGCTCTGGGAAGCTGCTACCCAAGGCTTGCCTGTGCCTCGGGCCAGCCCTGGGCGGCTGGGGGACTGAGGAGATTGGGGGACTCCAAAGGCAAGCATGCAGAGCAGCCAGACTCGCCTGGGGAGGGCCCAGCCATGATGGGCACCTGCTGCCTTGGCAGGGCTGAGGGGACTGGGCACTGCCATCTTGTGGCTGTGGGTGCCACTATCTTTGAGGGTGTGGCAGTCAATTAGCATATTCTCTATTTGCTGTGGGCACTGTCATCTTTGTGATGGTGTGATGGTCAATTAGCATATCTCCTCTTTATTAGATTGGATGCTATTTTATTTTTACCACAGGTTCAATGAACTGAATCAAAGATTTTACACAAATTATGCTGCTACTTTATTTAAATCAAAGTTCTAAAGATCTGACATATCAGTATTCCATATAACAAACAAATTTTGCTTTTTTACTCCCCTAATAGTAAAAGCCTAAATTGCCTCCAATCCCCTCCTTCTCAACATAATCTGATATGTTCCTGCTTGGAATTGAGGGCTTCATGAGTATAATAACAAACATTGAGTTGATGAATAATAAGATATGTGTCTGTGAAATCCTGACTATGTATTTCCATCCAAAACACTGCACCAGGCTGTGTTCCTACCAGCTGTCCATGGCCAGTGTTATTCCTCCACGTGATAGTCTAGGACAGTGGTCTGCAAACTGCGGCTCGTGAGCCACATGTGGATCTTTGGCCCTTTGAGTGTTCTAATGCCACTTCTTCAAAATAGACTTGCCCAGGCCGAAAACCGACTTCTGCTCATGAGCCACAAAGTTTCAATCACATGCCCACATGTGGCATTTTGTGGAAGAGCCGCACTCAAGGGTCCAAAGAGCTGCATGTGGGTCAAGAGCCATGGTTTGCCAGGCACTGGTCTAGGAAGATGGCCTTGACGTCTTTGACATTTTTCCCACAAGGTCCAGGAGGTCAGAGCCCCAGCCATTCAGGCCTTCCCAGGAGCAGCCCAGGCACAGAGCTGCCCACCAGCCCTGAAGCCATTTTCCTTCCCAACCCACAGGAAGTCAGGGCATAAATAAGGATAGGTTGATGTTTTATGCACTTGAGTTTGAAGTGGCTTGTTATGTCTCAGTTGATAAATGGGACATGTAATTAACATATATCTCAGAATTTTCAGATGGCCTTCATTTCAAATAGTCAGTAACTTCAATCCTTCAAAGTCCTTCGGAGAGTCGGGTACCGGGTGAACATTTCCTTTTGAGAAGAGCAGTCCCTGCACCACTGACTCCACCTGGGAAGGCTTCACAGAGCAGGCGCCATTTGCCAACATTGCTGAACACATCTCTGATCTATTGTAGGCGCTCTTTGCACCCTTTCTCGAGGCCAACACCAAAAGCCTTTATTGTTTAGAAAAGTAGCTCACAATTATTGCTCAACTGCCTATTACTTGATCTCCAGTTTTGTCATCTGCCTGAACCTGGTGCAGATTCTGTGTCACTCCCCACGTAATTCCGCGAGGCGGGCCAAGTGGCACTGTGAGAGCAGAGGACGACAGGGAGAGAAGGCCGCCTCCTTTTTCCTTACAAAGGACGAGAGGGAAGGTGAGGGGCAGACACATGCAAGGATGCTGCTGCCTTTCCATCTTTATGTTATCATTGTCTGTGTCAGCTCCTCAACAGAAAGGTGCCATTCTGTCCTTGCAGCTGCAAATGAAAGGGAAGAGGTATGTTTTCTCCTTTCTTTCTTTTTGTTAACATAACTTTAATTTAAAAAATCATTTAATTGGGCCCAGAGGCTGTGCAATGGGAGTACAGAGAGTTTAGGGAAAATAAAGCCCATGAGTGAACTGGGGCATTTTATGCTCTCTGCTCCTAGGAAGACTGATGCTAACTGAGATGAACATCCTTCTTCTGACTGAGGACTCACTGACAGCTGTCTCAGGAAGCAGATGCGGGGGGAGCATCCCAATACACAGAGGCTTCCTGGCAGTCCCACAATGAACACTGCCCATGGCCATCTGCATCTCTTGTTTTCTGTGTGGATTTCCTATGAATCTGTTTATTATGAATTTATTTCAGGTCACTGTTCTTCCAAGTGTGCCCAAGTGATTGCTCTTCCCTACCTTCAGCTCCCTCGGCACCAAACTCTTAGCAACTTCTGCTCTGCTAAGTTCAAGCCCCATGAGAGAACTCTAGCCACAACATCAGGACTCGTTTTCTCCTTTGGATAAAAAGCTGTCGTTTGTTGAGAAGAGCAGAAAAAACTTAAAAGCATATTGGCATCAAGGGGGGTGTCGCTGATGAACAAAGGTGATTGCCCAGTGTCTCTCTTCAGTAACACGGCGTCGGGTTAAATTCACGGAAAAGGCGATGTGCCTGTGGACAGACAGTCAGCAGGGCAAGAGGGCATCCAGCCTGGGCAGTGGGCGCTCCAACCTGCTCCCCATCCCTGGCTATGTGTCATCTGGTTCTTAGGATGCGAGTGTCTATTTGGGGCAACAAATGCATTTTTCTCTTTTATTCAGAGATACTTGGCAAAGTACTTAGGTAACATATGTACGAGCTTATACTATTCAGCACAACCACCTGTGCAAGGAAATTGCATCTCTCCTCCTGTGGGCTGGAAGAAACACGTAAGGAGGAAAGATCATTCTGGAGCAGGTGTCAGAGAGTGGGCCTATTGATTCGAAGGCTCCATAAGTGTGCAAATAATAAAGACAGAAAGAACTATCTTTTTATGAAATAATCACGAATAAAGCAGAACAATAAACACTTATTTAGGAGGAGAAGTATGGAAACTAAATTGCTGGAATATATTTTATATTCAGAAAGGTGTTTTTAGTTTGTTTCATACTTTTGAATTGGTTATGCTTTCTAGGCTGGTATAGTTACGCGCATACACGCAAGTGTTCCATAAAGGATATAAAGTGTATTTTAACATTTTAAATTTCAGTTTCTACTGTTCATTAGAATTTAACTTCCATGTTTTCTAACAGCTCAGACTTATGGTTGCAGAAAAAAGAGACACACTAGTAGTTAGACTAGCAATTTCTTACTACTGATATGAAAGTTATAAAACACATAGCTATCTTTAATATAAACTGTATATTTTAATCCCTAAATAAATTTGACTGTCAGATGTCAGTTAGAAATTGTTAGCATCTCTGTAGTAATCAGTTAACACATTTTACTGTTAAGTGAGAGATGAATTCCTTGTCAGTTTCATATTTTAAATAACAAACTGTATGCTGCAATACATGTTTAGTCATCTAAAGTAAGGAAGGAATATTATTTCTAGCAATCTACTATTAAGATGCTAGAAAATGTATCAGTGCACATTGTAAAAATAGCAAACATTTCAAAAAGACTAAGGACAATTTTGCTATCTTAACTTTCAGCGATCATTTCACTTCTATGACTAATTTTGTTTCCCTATAAAAATGAAGGTTTAATTTAACCTGACTATATCTCTAGAGCCCTCTTGTTAAAAGTTAATCACTTGTGCTGAAACTAGTTTGGCTCAATGGTAGAGCGTCAGTCTGCGGACTGAAAGGTCCCAGGTTCGATTCCGGTCGAGGGCATGTACCTTGGTTGAGGGCACATCCCTGGTAGGGAGTGTGTAAGAGGCAGCTGGTCGATGTTTCTCTCTCATCGACGTTTCTAGCTCTCTATCCCTCTCTCCTCCTCTCTGTAAAAAATCAATAAAATATTTTTTTTAAAAAAAGTTAATCACTTGTATAAATATTCCTTGTTTAGGAATTAGAGATAGTCTGTTTAGTAACTAACAAATGCAATCATCTTGCTAATTTAACCTTTAACTATAGAAGTATAGGGAATGTTTAAATATCCTATATAATAAAAGGCTAATGTGCAAAGTGTCCCCTGGGGAGTTTGACCGACTGGGAATTCAACCACTAGCTTTAGTATGTGGTGACCACCAGGGGGTGGTGTAGAACAAAGGAAGGCCCCAGCCAGCAGCTGGGGGAAGGAAGGCCCTGATTGCCAGCCAGGTCTAGGCATCCTACTCATGCTCGGATTTTCTGCACCAGGCCTCTCGTCATACATAATCTCTGACCTAAAAATATTATCAGTGACTTCAGGAGGTAAAGTGAACACACATTAAATGATTCAAGGCAACATAAAATCAGGGCGAAGGTGTGCTATCCAAGCTGTGAGAGTGTGAAAGTTCACCAGCAAAGAGCTCAAGGAAGCTGGACAATTGGGTAGGCTTCTGGGTGAAGCTTTCCCATTGGACAATCCAGGATATTGAATGTGTTCCACTAACAACCTCATGGTAACTGGGCACCTAGACTTTACTATAAAAAATATAACTGTATTAGAAATGGAAGTGAAAAAAAATCTTTAATTTTAGGAAATGTTCATTAACAAAAATGAAGGAGATAGTCTATGAAAGATGACTTCTTTCATTTTCAATTTTTTTCAAATGTATAATTCACAAAATATGTGTTTTTTCTGACTAGCCATTCATTGTTATTCTTCCAAGGATGACCTTTTCCTTCAAAATAACTTGTGATGAGTGTGACGCTAACAAGTAAAATTCAGGTTATTTTATTTGGTCATTATGTCACCCAAAATTGTTCATTTTAATATTTCATTTATTACTAGTTTTCCTATATTTTATGAATGATTCCCTTATATTTTATGCATTGTACATTTTTTTTTAATTTTTAAATTTTTTAAATAATTAAAGAGTCCTTTAACTTTCTAAACTGTTTTTAGGACAGTGGTTATAGCCTCTATCTCCATGTTTCCCATACTGCTATAAATCTGAAGGTCAAACTGTTAACAAAAAGACTGAATTTGTTAGTTACTAAACACATTACTTTTAACTTTTAAACAAAGAATATTTGTGCAAGCGATTAATTTTAAAAATAGGACCACAGACATATAGACAAGCTCATTTAAACCTTAATTTCTATCAGTAAGGAAAATTGGCTGAGGAATTAAAATAAAGGTCAGTCCGTAGAATTCAAAATTTTAATATGGGTCAGCAGAATCAATATATGACTCATCAGATTCAAATGGAAGAAAATTTAATAATAACTTGATGTGTGGTCATTGACAGCAAATCCTCAAAATATTGTTTTTAGTTTATAATCAATGATTCTCATTATTGATGTTTCTATCTCTCTCTCCTTGACCTTTCCTCTCTAAAATCAATTAAAACAAAACATTTTCAAAGATAAATAAATAAATAAAAATGTTAAAGAGCTAAATATATTGATACTAGAGGCCCCGGTGCATGAAATTCGTGCATGGGTAGGGTCCCTGGGTTTGGCCTGCAATCAGGACCAATCTGTGGGGCGACTGGCAGGGCAATCGGGGCCTCTTCTTGCACCTGCCTTGGCCTGGCACTGCCTGCTCACCCACTCCACCATCCCACCGTGGTCCCGCTCTCCTTGGGCCCATCGGGGACAACAGCACCTCCACTGCCACTCGCTGCCAACACCATGTTGCTGAAGCCTAACATGTTCCATGCTGCCCCCTGGTGGTCAGTGGAATCTAACTCCCCATAGGTCGAAATCCTGCCCAAGGGGACAATTTGCCTATTAGCCTTTTCGTTATATAGGATAATCCATAGGATACCAGGAAATGTTCCTAATATCTTCAAGGTCTTTCAAGAGGGAATCTAAGCAAACAAGTGGTACAAACTGTACATCAGATTGTACTTTCTATGTCATTCCCGAACATAATGTCCACAATCGCATTTGGATAGAGTTAGCTATCATGAATAAGAATTAGATCAAAACTGGAAAAGATAAGTCCAGTGAACGCTTCATGAATTTATAAATGGTGAGGCATTAACAACTTTGAATGTATTAATAGAAGAAAACTTTACACATGCATTCATGGATTGATAACACATTTGAAACATAAATATGTTGCCTTCATTGAGAATAATGTTTATTCTAAAAGAAAAGCAGGTCAAGAAATGATGAAATTGAGTAAATCTCTACAGGAAGTAGTAAAAAAAACTTCTCCATTAATAAAGCAGGATTTGCTTGTTCGGATTTGCTTTTGCAGATGTAATAAATGCCAGAGAGGAAACAGCTGGCTTCCAGGGACTCAGTCAGCCTGGGGCCTGGGACGCACCAGACTACCATTCCAAGTGAACAGCTAATGGCACCGTTCTTAGTAACCATCCACAGGAAGGACAGAAAAGCAAAGTATCAGAGAAGCCCTGGGCATGGCTTTGCTCACCGTGAGGACCCTTTGGGCAAAAGAGCCTCCGAAGCAGACTTCAGTCAAAAAGACCACTGGCATGTAACTTTATTAACTTACAACACAGAACTGACAGTGGGTACCAGGAGGACTTCTATGAACACTGAGCAACAAAAGCACACTCTCCAAGCAGAAGACAACAGGGAAATGTTATTCATTACCTAACTGCTTTACTCCCAAGAAGAAAAAATCAATGTGGTCACATTAAAAGAAATTTTTATTTCTTTCATATCTAAAACTTAACCAAATATTGCCGAAACCGGTTTGGCTCAGTGGTAGAGCGTCGGTCTGCGGACTGAAAGGTCTCGGGTTTGATTCCGGTCAGGGGCATGTACATTGGTTGCAGGCACATCCCCGGTAGGGGGTGTGCAAGAGGCAGCTGGTCAGTGTTTCTCTCATCGACGTTTCTAGCTCTCTCTCTCTCTCCCTTCCTCTCTGTAAAAAATCAATAAAAATATATTTAAAATAAAATAAAACTTAACCAAATATAATGAATACAAAAGATATTTTTAAAATAAGTTTAAAAGCCCTGGCCAGGTGTCTCAGTTGGCTGGAACACTGTCCTAGGCACCAAAAGATTGCAGGTTTGATTCCCAGTCAGGGCACATACCTGGTACCTAGGTTGTGGCTTTGAACTCCACTTAGAAAGAATGGGGGAGGCAACTTGTTGATGTTTCTCTCTCACAATGATGTCTGTGTGTCTGTCTCTCTCCCTTCCTCTCTCTAAAGTCAATGAAAACATACACTTAAGTGATAATAAAAAATAAATAAGCAAAACAATTTACATAGTTTTGTTTACATAAACCAAGTCACAATACTCATTGAATTCATATTTTTTCTTTTCTTTTTCTCAGTATACCTCTGAATATAAATCAAAATGTATTATTTTATTTTACTTCCCAAAAATTCAATATATCACATCACTATAAATGATACAGTAAAATGTACTTCTAATACTCCACTAGAGCAAAGAACTAAGATTATCACTATAAAGAATTAACACTCTCGGTGCTTACCCAGACCTAGGAATGCCCCCAAGTTGCCCATGTGTCTGCCATGGCTTGGTTTGTCTCCCTAATTCCCCCGCTGTGTACTTTCTCCGTGGAGAAGTGTGTGCACCAGACTGCAATTCCTACCGAATAGCCCAGTCTTGCCCACTATAAACCTAGGCTGTCTTCCTAATCCTAAGGAGCTTCTCAACTATGCTTAGATGTTGCCCTAATTTCCACGGGTGTCCACACAAACCAGGGAGGCCCCTCTCCATCCCCAGATGCATCCACAGTCACCTGGGTTGAAATTGTAATTCCCAGTTCAATCACCATTCTTGAATATTTTCTCCATTCCCCAAGCATGTCTTTTCTGCCCTAAGATGTCTTTCTATTTCACCAAAGTTCTACCCTAAGCCTGAGTGTCTCCCTAATGCTCTATGAGTGTCTGTATTAAACACTGTCCAAGTGTGTGTACCCTGACCCTGTACATAGGTATACTTCCTCTGAGGTGTCTGCCTAGTTCTCAGGTGTATCTACACTCAGATATGTAAGAGTTCATTTAATTGGTCTTGTTTTAGGAAATGTGATTGAAACAAAAAATAAAATCATTGGAAACTCTGGAAAAATCATATGAAGAATGCTTTCTTCATAAATTTTGATTTATGAAATAATATGTTTGAATAAAAAAGATTATCCATTGAAAGAAGAGAACCAACTAAGCTTACAGAACATAACAAAACTTGTAAGATGTCAATATGGGTCTACTGCAGAGAGAGGAGGCAGTAGTCAAAATGTACGTTGCTAAAAGAAGTAATTTGTTTTTGTTTTTGTTTTTAATATATTGTATTTTATTGACTTTTTACAGAGCTGAAGAGAGAGGGACAGATAGTTAGAAACATCAATGAGAGAGAATCATCAGTCAGCTGCCTCCTGCACACCCCCAACTGGGGATGTGCCTGCAATCAAAGTACATGCCTTGACCAGAATCAAACCTGGAACCCTTCAGTCTGCAGGCTGACGCTCTATCCACTGAGCCAAACTGGTTTCGGCAAGAAGTAATTTGTTTTAATTATTCAATAAAGAGTTAAAATTGTTACTGTCCAAATGAGGAAATGTTAATGGTAGCAAATGCTCCATCTCAATGTTTTCTAATGAGGAAAACAGAGACACAAGATCCAAAGGAGTGATAGGAGTGAGGGGATGATGTTGACATAATAAGCCAGGGGTGGGGAACCTTTATTTTGCCAAAGGCCATCCGGATATTTATAGCATCAGATGCAATGATTTAAGGGGCCTTATATGGCCTGTGGATGGGAGGTTCCCCACCCCTGTTTCTGCTGATGCTGATTCCCTAATAGATCACAAATTATTGTTCAATTCTTAAAAAGAACAGTGTAGAAAATTTCACTTTGTCATTTTTTTAAAATAATTCACTTCATTTTTCAGAAAAGAAATATCCTCAGGGAAGTCTTCAAATGAGGATTAAACTGAGACACATTGCCTCAAAACAGTGATCACCAACTGTACTTGCAAATGAGGCCTCGAGGCGGAGCATTTGCCACCATTCCCCTTTTAATTACTAGTTAAATTGTACTTATTTGTAATTGTGAAAATCAGCACTCTGGAAGCTATTTTTAAAGGCTGCACTACACAGAGCGATCATTATTTTTGCAGTATAGCTGAAGCCCTTGCGCACATAAGCAACACCTACCATTTAGCTCTCCTGTCTTTCCTCCTCCTGTTGAGGTGTAGAAACTAGAAGAAATCAAAATTAAATCATCCACCTTCTCTATATTCCAATAGACTAACAATTACACCCCAGACACAACGAATCATTTCCTATCACACAGAGGAATTTGTTTTAATTATTTAATCAGACACTCAACGTCCTAAGGATAAGATTCTATATGAATCTGTTGGAATTTTTGGTCACTTGCGTAGAAGTACCTCAAGTATCTTCCATTAGAAGAGCAGCATCTAAAAATGAACCAAATTGATATTTACGTTTTCTTGGAATTAAAATGTAACTGGTATCCCAGGCAACCATTTTGGTGCAGATTTTTATTTTTAATCTACATCTTAAATTTTTGAACCTCAGCAATTGGTAAATTACTACGGTATTTGTTAAGGAGTGGGGATTATGTAAAATACATGATATATATTTGCATTTTATACAGCAGTTAAAATATGCACATATTTTACACACATAAGCCTGATTTGTTTTAAGGTTTGGGCTCTGAAATGCAGAATGAATGCTACTTTAAGA
This sequence comes from Pipistrellus kuhlii, assembly GCF_014108245.1. NCBI lineage: Eukaryota > Metazoa > Chordata > Mammalia > Chiroptera > Vespertilionidae > Pipistrellus > Pipistrellus kuhlii. The sequence goes on from NW_023425529.1 coordinate 185,723,969, forward strand.
TGTAGAATTTATGCTGTTAAAAATACAGCTATGCAATCACTAAAGCTTCAAATAAATAATAAGATATACCTTACAGTTTGAAAGATAACTACAGTTTATTTTTCTAACACAGAAATCTACCAGTAATGATTTTTGTTGATGCCATTTGAACATAGCAACTAAAAAACTCACTACTTAGTATTCAACATTTGCTTCACTCCTTTTAAATTGTATCAATGGAAACCATGCATCCAGAGTTGAAGAGAAAAAAATGTACAACTCTACATATACATGTACAGGCGAAACATGCATTTTGCTGCAGTAAATAGACTTTTTACTGATGCACTTAGGAAGGAAAAACTGTTTTCCACCAGGAATTCCACAGATCTCAAAACTGTCTGAATGCACAATAATAAAATTACTCAAGCTCAGATACTGCCTATTTTATTATTTCCAGCATCTGCCATTCTTCCATGAAGGCACATTCATTCATTCTGCACCTAATTAGTATTATGGCAAGTTATGACAAACCAAAAAGCATGAGTAGGGAATCAAAGATAATGTATTTTGTCCACAAAAATAATCATATCTGTTTGCCTTCTTTTTCAGACACATCTCAGCCATTTTATTAGCTCACTTTCTGAATCAGACTAAAGTCCACTGAATTGCTGTGAAATCATTGTGAATAACATCCACGTTCTATGGAAAAGTTGCTAATCTGAATATTTGAATATGCTATTAAATTTGGGCTTTCCAAATTTGGGCATTATCAAAATTTTCATTTTTAAATTCATATAAAGTAAACACTCCTAAATATTTATTTTCATTTCCTTTTAATTCTGTGTCAGTTGTTTGTTAAATGTTTTTATTGATTTCTTAGAGAGCGAATGGGAGAGGAATAGAAAGATAGAAACATTGATCTGCTGCCTCCTACAGGCCCCCTACTGGGGATTGAGCCTGCAACCTAGGCATGTGCCCTGACCTGGAATCAAAGCATGACCCAGTCACTGAGCCATTCCTGCCAGGCTTTTTATCAGTTATTTTTACTAGAGAATTAATTTGCAATGGAGAAAATTCACCTGCATCAGTAACTGTGGCCAGGATGGCATTTCTGTCATAATTTCATGGCATAACTTTAAGCTATTACCATGGCAACTGTCTTTCTCACACAAATTAATGAATAATCTTATGAAGTAAATTTATGAACTATTACTGTGTTTTTTTTATTCTAAAATGTAGTACTAAGGCACTTTATAATTTATAAGATTGCAAAAAGGTGGAAAATGTTGGTATAGACTACCATTACCATCTCTGCTTTTGAAAGTTAAACTTGGCTATTCAGGTTGACTAGAAACTCAACTTTATTACTAAAAAATATATCCAAATGTAAAAATGTTCTTTAATCTTATATTTATCATGATGTAAATCATCTTTGACTGACAGGAGCTAATGTATAATATTGTTATACTGGGCTCCCAGATTATTTAGACAGAAAATTCCCAAGATGCAGAATGAAATCACACTGGTGTTTAACCTGTCCCGGGAGAGCCCTGCTCTTGGCATGTACGCACTTGCTGTAAGTCATTGTAAGCATCATTCACTCAACAAATGTCTTGACTGGTGTTTATGTGCCAGTCATTGTGCTGGGAGGCTACGGACATGGTGATGAAAGACATGGGTGACCCCAAGGAGCCACAAAGCTGCAATCCAGCAGGGAGCACAGCCAAGGAAATCAATTAGACTTGAACAGCATCACCCCAGCATAGAAAGGATGCAATGGGAGTGAGAGAAAGGGCATGTGGCCTGACCTGGGGGAGTGAGGAAGGGCGCTCCACACTGTCTCTGAGGGCTGGGAGGAATGAGCGACTTGAGATGAGCAGAGCTTTCTGTTGCTGTTGCTTATTGTGAAGTAGCAGCAAGTGCGTGAATGGAAAGACAGAAAATGGTGTCAGTTCAATCTAGTTGGAGCAGAATTGGGTGGTTTCCACTGAGCAGAACAACTGATGCTTATCTTATTGCAATGGGTTAGAATTGTTATAGGTTCTTCGATAGTCTGCACTTGTACATGTAGAAACTCCTGGATGAAGAAACATACACATTTTTTAAAACCCTAGAAATTCCAACATACGTAAATTATTGATAATAACAGATATATTATGTATTTGTTCCTATCTTTTTCAATGCCACTATACCATTTTCATTAAATTGGGGTTTTGGGGTATCCATTCTTTTATACCCATTTTTATACTTAATGTTATGAATATTTCCCATGTCATTAAATATTTTAAATTATTTTTAAATAATATATTTGGTGACTAAATAATGTATTAAGCAAATACATTCTCATCAAAATGTACCCAAATATACTCACACAAGTTTAGGGTTTTGTTTTGTTTTGTTTTGTCTTGTTTTGTTTTGTAGTGTCAATGAAAGACACACCCCAACCTGTAAAGAATTTTTGTGAGTTTATTTGAGCCAAACTGTGGACAGTTGCTGGGAAGCAGAAACAGCATATTGAGATAATGCTCTGGAGAACGGCGGTATGCACCTTGTTTTATACATCACAATCAAAGAGGAGATGTAAGTGGGTGACAGGAACTCCGTTGGTGATAGATTAAGAATTTTAAAACGTGATATTTAAAATTCTGCTTTTCAACATGAGAAGATGAGAAAAGACATAGCTTTCCTCACTAGTTGAGGTTGTGAACACTCCTTATCAAGTGACTGTCCACCGGCTCTATTCATAGGGACTGTAACGAAGACATGGAAATGAGGACATAGAGTATCAAATTCACCTTCATGTCTTGAGCTTCCCGTCCACAGGGTTTTTTCATTAAGCTATATATTGAGACTAATGTTGAATTTACATTTAGACCATTTCTGCACATTATGTATGCTTCAACAAACCTAAAATGGGACCAATTGTGCTTTTTAAATATATGTTTATATTGATTTTTAGAGAGAGAGGAATAGAGAGATAGAAACATTGATAAGAAAGAAACATCAATCAACTGCCTCCTGCACACCCCCCTACTGTCGTTTGAAAATCAAACCAGTGTCCCTTTAGTTCATGGGTTGACACTCAACCACTGAGCCACAGGGGCTGGGCAAGCTTTTCTTTCTTTCATTTTTTAAGATCAGAGGAAGAACTTTGAATAAAATCCCATGTCCCAGGGTTAATCCACTTGACCAAACACTAGGCAATAGTTCTTTCTAAGAATACAACCTTTCAGAAGATTCAGGTATGGTTTCAACAATGTTTAATGCCAAGATGCGGTCGGAGCTGACGTTCGCTGTAACTAAGAGCACGGTGAAATGTGTGCCTGTTTTCTGTAGGCAGGAATGCTTCTAATTCACTCGGAAGAAGTTTCCAAGTAGCTGCAGCACTCGATGCCATTCTGGATTAATATGGAGGCCTGCATTGATACTTTGAGATTCTATAAAGCATATACACCATCATGTTTAGCCTCACACTCCTGGAGATAATTTAGTTAGTTTTTGCAAGACACAAATGTCAAAGTCTCCATGGCATAAAACAATGTAGGTGCATTGTTTTTGCAACTAAAATCCAATACAGGACTTGTTTTGTCTCGTAGCTCTGCCATCTGGAACATGTGCCTACAAAGCCACAAGGACAGAAAGAGTAATTAAGAAGACACACCAGCTCATATCTGCCTCAGCGGGAAGTGACATGTCATTTCTGCTTATAGTTCATTAGCCAGAGCAGCCACTAGGGGACAGAGTGGAGCAAAGGGCAGGGTTGATGAACACTACCTGTACCTGCCATGTATCCTAATGGAAGGATATTAAAAACCTGCAACACGCGAAAGAGTTAACAGAGGTCAGCAGTCTACTCTAAAATGTTTATTGAATAAGTCCTCATCCTTATACTAAACACTGTGGGTAAACATAAGTTTAATACATAATCTTTACCCATAACAATCTGAAAATTTAGACTATACTTAAAGAATTGATGAAAAAATATATGAATTATTTAGGGACTTTTTTTGTGTATCACAGAAATTGAAAATGTTAATATTAAAGAGGGAGCCCCGTGAATAATCAGAATAAGCCTCATAAAAAGAAAATAGGGTGTGAGTTTGTCCCTAAAGGACAGAACAGTAGGATTTATACAGAAGCAGGAAAAAGAAAGTACATACATTAGAGGCAGGATAATGGGCTCCTGGGAAAGCAAAGGTGAGAATGAGCATGACAGCCTCAGAGAACCTTGAGGAAACGGGCCTAATTAGAGGAGAGAGTACATTCTGAGACATCGTGGGAGAGAAAATTAAATAGACAGAGCAGAGAAGCTTGTAAACCACACAGAGGAACTTAGACTTGATACAGTAGGAAACTGGGAGACATTTAAAGTTCTTGAGCAAATGCTGAGATCTATTTGTTTAAGAATTATATTCCCCTATTTCCATGAGGACGTGAAGCCGCTTGCAAAATTGGGCATGGAGGAATAGAAGCAGGCAGAGCTGGCTGGATGACTTTAATGGACTCCGTGAGTTGGGGAAACAGAAGGAAGAGATGCTGGGCCACACAATAGTTGCAACAACAGCTGGGCCGTGATTACCCGACTGGGCTATGAGTTTAGCTCTTCCTTTTCTTACTTAAAACCAAAAGAAACTAAATTAGGTTAAATAAGTTTCATGGGTTTGGCCCAAAGAAAATAACCTTCTCTCCTGTGTGTCCTGATCTGAGCAGTGTTTGAGAAAGACTCCAGTAGCAGCGGTCTGCCGGGTGAATTGGAAGGACTGGCAGGAGTCGGAGTCGGACGGGGAAAGCGTTCCTGAGCCCCCCTCCCCTTCCAATTCTGTGACCAGCACCCAAAGGAGCAAAGCAATATGGCAGCAGTGGGGATCCAGCTGCATCAGACCTGCTTGGTGGGGTCATCACTGATGGCCCCTCACCGTCTCTGAGAAGCAGGCATTGCCAAAGGATGGGGAGGGCTTCCTAGAGTCTTCACCATTTAAAAATGACGTCACTGAAACTGAACCCAGGAGCTGAGCTCCAGGCTGATCTGCCACAACTACAGTGGGCATCCCTCTCCCTCTGGCTCCTCCCTGTTATCTCTGCCAAGGGGCACAGCACTGATGTCACTGAAGCTCCACGCATTCTAGCACTGGGCATTCAGACAAGAGATGACTTAGATGGCTTCCATGAATAATTTAACCTTCCATGACTGATGGCATTGCTTTGGGAACGCTCAGATTTCACCCAGAAAAATCACACAGCCTTCCAGCTGGAAGGAACCTTTGGCCATCACTCATAGGAGATCATTGCCTCCTTCATGTAATGCCACGTTATAAATCACTATAATGGCTACTGTTTTAAAGTCTTTTGGAACAGAAGATGGCACACTCTCTAATTGATAGGTAGCCTTAGACACTCTAAGATATATTCAGTTTACAGATTGCTGTTTTTATAAAGAAAGATAATTAAAAGTAAACTCTCTCTACTACAGAATAAGGAAACCGTCGCAATAAAAAAGATTTAATATGCAATAACAACCATAGGAACTATCATTCTTAAGATTTCAAAACAAATTGAGTGGAGAAAATTGTAATAAAAGAGTAAATTTTCTAATGTTTTTCCTTGAAGCTTGCTTTGTTGTGTGACCGCCAACAAACAGTACCTCATAAAGGCATGCCATTAAAAATATGCATGACCTCATTAGTAGAAGGTAATGGCAACTGACTTGTTCTCATTCGGTGCTATTTACTACGTAATACAGAGAAAATAAGAAAATAAAATTTAAGGAAATATGGGCAAATCCATTACAATGAAATGTTACCATAGTCCTGTTGTTGGGAAACTGCAGATCGCAAGCCACATGCAGCTCTCTGGCCCCTTGAAGGTGGCTCTTCCACAAAATACCATGGCCTGGGCAAGTCTATTTTGAAGAACTGGCCTTAGAAGACGTTTAAGTTTAAAAAATTTGGCTCTCAAAGAAATTTCAATCATTGTACTGTTGGTATTTGGCTCTGTTGACTAATGAGTTTGCCAACCACTCCCATAGTCCATCAACCCCTCTCTGCTACTTCCAACACTTGTTCTAATTTATGAATAATAATTAAGTCAACTTTGTTGCTACACAGATATTGATTTTCAACTTATAATCTAGATTGTATGGAGGGAAGGGGAGTAACAGGGAATGAGAGAATTCACGGACATGGACAATAGTGTGGTAATTGCAGGAGGGGTAGTAAAGAGGTTGGAAATGGAAGAAGACATAGAAGGGATAAATGGTGATGGGAAAAATAAAATAAAATAAATAATAATATAGATGATACAGTTTGTTTCCTGGGTTAACATGTGACAATGCCCTATATCACTGAGGATTCTATACTGTGGACTTCAGAAATTATTAGAGACATTATGAGATGTTTGAGGCTCCTTTAAAAGAAAAGGTACCTATCTCTTTATTCTAACATTTTTAGATGGTGCTACAATGCTGATGCGCAAGGGATTTATAAGCTGGACGATTCTATAAACTGTCACTCTACCATGAAAACAAAGGAGGGATAAATTCAATGAAATATGAACATTATAAAATCAAATAAATTCTGCAAATAAAATGGACTAATTATATTATTGTCATATTAAGTTAAAAATAAAAAGTTGCAAAGTTTTTATTTTATTTTTTAAGTTTTCCTTTGCTTATTTCATTTCTTTATCAATTTTGCTCATTTGTTTAAAATGAAATTTCTTTAAAATAGAGACAATCAGAGAACAATGCATGGAAAAGGTTCACTTTTTAAGGAATATGTGGGAAATATTGGAAACATGGTTACCAGAGGAGATAGTGCAATATATTCATAAATATGTAGTTTGACATCTTCAAACTCACATTGTCAAACTGACCTGTGTGGGTCAAATTGCGACACTGTTGACAGAAAAGTTAATAAGCATTTAGCCATTTTGAACTGTCTATTGTACCTCTTATAACTTATCACAACTTCTTTGTCAGCCATATGATCTTCAATTTTCTAAATGTATACTGCCATTTTTAATATCTAAGGATTATGAATGTAAAAGACCTACTAAAATGGTTTAAATAAGCATATAGTTTATTCAAACAGACAATACAAGAAGTTGGTAAGACATTCACTTCATAAACTTATAAACTGATGAAATTTCAAATGCTCTGACATCAGATTTTAACAATCATTCTAAACTGAGATGATTGCATGGACTTTTCTATAATTTATGAATGGTCAAAAGCATATCACTTTTGATTTCATAAAAAATTCCAGAGGCCTTTGGAAATTGATGCTGGATAAAATAAGCTTATAATTAACTTTGACTTGTCAGAATAGCTAACATTACTCTAGCATCTCAATGCTGTCCGATTAAAATTCTAGTCTTATCAGATAGTACTTTTGTGGGGACTAAATTTCTATTCTCAACAGATTAAGCAAAGGTGCTTCCAGTGAGACAATTTGACTACACTTATAAAACACCAACTCTTCTCTCCAACCACTTGGAAATGAATTTTTTAGGAAAAAAATATTTTTCACCTGCATATTAATTAAACATGCTATAATAGAGTGCAAAAGTATACATATACCCTGAGCGGCCAGATTATTATGACCACCCCATCAGTACTTCTGTGGGCCACCTTTTGCCTTCAATACTGAGGCAATTCTTCTTGGCATTGACTCCACACGATGCTGAAAGGTAATGGGAGGAATCTGACACCGTGCCTGATGAACAGCACTGTCCAGTTCGGTGAGAGTTGATGGTTGTGGAACCAGCTGCCTGATGGCTCTTTTATCTTCGCCCCCCAAATGCTCAACTGGATTGAGATCTGGTGATTGTAGGGGCCACCTAAGCAAGGGAAATTCTCCCTCATGTTCTTGAAACCACTCCTGCGCAATAAGAGCACTGGCATGGAGCGTTGTCTTGTTGGAAGAAGCCATCTCCATTGGGATACATCATCACCATGATAGGATGAACTTGATCGCAACGATACTTAGGTATGATGTGCTATTCAGGGCCCAAATCATGCCAGGAAAACATGACCAAACCATAACACTGCCCCCACCAGCTTGAAGGGTTGTACTTATCCATGTGGAGTGCATGCTTTCATGCTGTTTCCACAGAATTCTCACTATGTCATCTGCATGAGGCAACTGGAAACATGATTCATCAGGCCACATGACTTTTTTCCAATACTTAACTGTCCAATCCTTGTGTTCCTGTGTGAATTGGAGATGTTTTATCTTGGTAACTGCAGACAGCAAAGGTGTTGGAACAGGCCTTCGGCTTCCATATCCCGTACGATGCAGTATACGGCTAATTTGCCTCAAATATCAGGTGGTCATAATAATCTAGCCACTCAGTGTAAATATCCATAACAAGTGTAATTATAACATTAATTATGCCTGACATTGATATGCAAATTTACATAAAAAATTATTGGTGATATTTAGATTTTTAAATCCTAATAGGTAGAGACTCTACATGTAGAAACAGGTAATACTGAAATGGCTGAGAATCATGATTTCTGATCTTCAATAAATAGAGCAGATAACACTGTTACAGATATATATTCGCAAGGAACCCATAGTTCATGAATTCTAGTTCAGCTTTGTAGAATATGCAGCTGGTACAATGTAGATACATTTTTAAAATTTATTTCTTTATTGTCTAAAGTTTTACACATGTCTCCTTTTCCACCAATTGACTCATTTTTTTAAACTTATAAGTAATACAACACCATGGAAATAATGCAACCTGTCAATCTTTTTTCTAAGAATAGGCCTCCCTGTGTTTTATGGTTCAATAAAACAGTTTTTCAACTAACCTCATCTCTCTCCCAGCCGAACCCCATAATGTGTCTAACAACAATGCGCACTGGGGAGCGGACCACACATTATGCAGAAGATAACAGATGAGCCATCCGCTGTCTTACAATTCCAAGGGCCAATGTATTGATAAAACTATACAGCATGAACCAACTTGACTATCCTGGGTAACATCTGACTGTATCAGTTTTCTGAAGAGTCACCCGTTTGCACCACACCTTAAGGCACAATGAAGCAAATCACTCTTGTAACATTAAGACAATGAACATTATTTAAAAGACTCAGAAATTTTCTCCCACAAACTTGGAAATTTAGTGTTTTAACCTCATATACATTTTTCTCATAACCACTTAATAGTATCTGTGCCAAAGTGTACCTACTGCGCCATCTTCAGGACACTTGGGAAACAGCCCTATGAACTAATAATTCACTGTTTTTTGTTTTCTTAATTGTTATTTTAAAGATGTAGAAATTTTTGTATGTATATTTATTTTAAAAGTACAAAATATGTTGATTAAAATTATATTAAGTGAAAATAATATATGCTTTAATATATGTGGAAATACAAACATGGAAAATTTTACATGTAAATATATACATACATATTCTGTACATACATATATTCACTTTTAAGTACTTTCTCATTTCCAAAGCACTTGCATATAATCTTTCTTTGTATTTACAGCATTTCTGTGAGGTGGGCAGAGCAGAGAACAATATAATCTTTTTAGATATGAGAAAACTCAGGTGTAGAGACAAATAAGTTTGTCCAAAGTTTCATAGTTATTGAACCATGTAGACAAGATTTAAGCCTACATCTTTGTACTCCAGAAGAGAATTATTTCCTGTATTAAAGTGATTATCCTCACAATCAATGAAGAAAAGTACGTGTAACTCTTAATTATTCTCTTTCAATACTTTCTTACATCATCCATGTTGAAAGCTGGCATGGGTCCTGGATATGATGACCACAGCCTGGAGTCAGACACTTATTTACAGCTCAGTTCCTTCCACAGTCCTGAGCTTTACCTAACTGAGATGCCTATAGTAAAACCAGGACATCCTTCACTAATAGAAAATTACGGTAGAATTATACAGACCAGAAAGTGAATTGTGTGTAGGATAAAACAGGAAATGCAAATACAAGTTCTCTGTTCTTCTAGCACTAAGATGTCCCAGGGAGAACCGCACTGGCCAATGGCATGTTAGGTCACTGTATATCCTGGCTTGCGGTAATCATAGGAAAGCCCCTTTTTACCTTCAGAGTGTACTAATACGGGCAGATATTCATGATAAACTGAAGACAGTGTAGGAAGTAGAGTGGCTGCTGACCCAATGGTACTCCTTACAAGCTGAACATGGGATGGAAGAGACGGGCAAGCACAGTGACAGGCAGAAACCCATCCGTTTCTCATGTATCCCAGGAAACCTAGTCAACTTAGAATCAGAAAGCATGTTCCAATCCTAGCTCTGTCATGTATGAAGTTATGACTTTGTATACTGGGTGTCCCCAAAGACTGTATACACACTTCTACAGCTCCATTTTGAAAATGAAAGGTATTTTAATAAACACTGCCTTCATAATTATTCAAAGCGTGTGTATTAATTTGGAGGGGGACAGCCTATATATCTCAAACGTTCTCTGAGCCCCTAGTTCCTTGTACAAGGATAATAACACCTTCTCCCAAGGTTTGTGCAGGACTAAATAAAACAACCTTGTGAAATCAGCCAGAACTAAGCCCGGCAGCTAAGACTTTGTGAATGACTGTTCATTATGAACCTGCAATCTCTGTTTATAGAGATGGTCTGGACATGAATGATATCAAACAAATGTTTTTATTAAATGAATTTTAAGAGACAGGGAAAGCATTACCTTTTCCCTTTTCTATAACTAAATCAAATTCATCTATTTTTCAAGATTAATAATCCTCACAAACAAACCAACAAAATATGGGCTTTCCCTGCTGTGAAAGAAAAGATAAACCTGGATGCTAATTTGTTCTCATTTGGGGATCACCAGATGCTCAGCGTTTCTCATGAGAACACCTCTTCCTAAAGATAAAGCTCCTGACCTAAGCCCAACTTGAAAGCCTGATGGAAGCTATCACTTCACTCCTAAAACCAAATTATCTTTAAACATATATGCATTTATATGGGTAAAAATAGACACACATGTACAACTATATATACACTTTCAAGAGGCATATACAAAACTTTAAAACCCACACCATAGATTTCCGGTTAAGAATTTCTAATCTCAGGCTATGGCATGCTCTTTGTTGACCACATAATACATATATTATTATAGACTAAAGGTCTAGTGCAAGAATTTGTGTACAGGTGGCATCCAGCCAGCCAGGCCCCAAAAGGGATGGATGGGGCCTATCCGGAGAAGGAGATGGCAGGAGGTTGGCCAGTGGGCCTGCCCTGAGGGAAGAGGCTGAGGGTGATTGGCCAGCGGGCCCCGCCTGCGAATGGAGTGAGGGGGTATCCAATTGGGGGTCAGAGGCCAGGGGAGGGGCATGGGAGGTTGGCCAGCCAGCCCCACCCCTGATTGGAGTGGGGGGTGGGGGCAACTAGAGGTGGAGCTGGCTTGGGGGAGGGGCTACAGGCCATCAGTGTGGGGGGCCAATCTGCAGTGGGGCAGGGTGTGGGGAGGGGCTGCAAGAGGTTGACCAGCTGGCCCCGCCTCCTATGAGGGATGGTGATCAGGAGCAGGGCCAGCGATCCTATTGGGGTGGTGGGGGCCCATTGCTAGAGGGGCTAGCTGGGGGGAGGGGCTTCAGGAGTTTGGCCAGCCAGCCCCACCCCCTATTGGGGTCAGGGGGGGGGGGGTGGTGATCAGGGGCAAGGCCAGCTAGGGGGAGGGGAGGTTGGCTGGCCAGCCCCGCCCCACAATCAAGCTGGTTTGCTGGCTGCAGTGGGCATTGTAGCAACTGGTTGTTCTGGTCGGTCCTGTGTTCCAGTCACTGTCATACTAGATATATAAATAGTAAGCAACCAAAATAGCTGTTTAATGAAGCAATACTTAGCTTTCTTGCATAGCTGCCTATTGATATTTTCCCATTCTGATCCATACCTGTCTGTTCCATTACATTCTACGCTATACTATACCATCTGGTTCAAAATAAACAAGTAAAAGTGACTTAGCCAACTGTATTGATTTTAGATGCTCAGGATTGAAAAATCCCTGCTGCAGAGTGTGACAGAAGTGGTCTCAAGACTTGCACCCCAGGAGGCCAGGGAACACAGCCCTAAAGTCCATAGCCGGGGAGGGGGAGGGAGTGGAAAAGGACAAGTGGCACTAAAGGAACCAGTGAAAGGGAAACTCAGGCCTCCTCCCTGCAGGCGTGGAGCTCAGGTGGACTGTGAGGATGCGGCATCCCCCACAGCACCACTCTCGGGGTTCATGCAGACTATGTGCCTCGTCTTCGCATGAAAATGAATGATGGGTGAGGAAAACATGACACCTGGGCAGAGCTCTATCACCCTAGAATAAAACAAAAATCTTGGCTTACTCTCTGAAGGGAAGTCTTAACATTCCAAATTAAATAAGTGGGAAATGAAAGTGTATTCGATAGTGTCAGCACTTATTTATATTGACCTTGTTTCCAAAAGGATTTGAGAGGATTTCAAAAGGAATTAAGGATCAGCTTCTCAAATTAATTTGGAATTAAGTGCATTAGGAATGAACACTTAGAACCGTGTAAGGATCGGCTCAGTGGAAATGCTCTGGTGTGCATCAGAATGATGGGTTTCTGGACCCAGGGTCTTTGAGACTTAGCAGATTCTAGCTTTGACGGGGGTAACCTACGCATCAGAGAAATTAACCGTCTGAATGAAGCGCGCATTGAGGTGATCTTTGCACTGTCATTTTTTGTTTGTTTGTTTTTGTGGTGTTTTTTGTTTTTGTTTTTTGTTTTTGTTTTAGCAAAGAGAAGACAGAAAGGGCTACATAAGTGACCCGTTCAGTTAGATTCTTATTTCAATTCAGAAGGGGAGCCTGGGAAAACATTGTTGATTCTATAGTGTGCACATTAGGAGAGGTCTTGACAATAAACAACAAACCGCAGCATCCACCCAAATGGCCTGGGGCTCAGGGAGAAGAATGGGCCCCTGGAAGGAAGCCAGAGGGTGGAGCTGGGAGAGCACAGGCAGCCGCGATCTGGTCAGGGACAGGAAAGAGCATTCAGAACAGATGCAGGGAGATGGGCTTCTCAGCGTCTCCACCTGCGTGAGGGGATCTCTCATGTACTGGGGTCAGGCCAAGTCAGAGGCCATTTTCTTTTCTGGCAAATAATAGCGTGTGCTGAGTTTTAAATAACTGAGGTAACTCTGTTTAAAACACAACCGTGAATGTCATAATCTTGTCACAAGAAAAGTCTAATTAATAATTATCTTAATGCATCAAATAAAAGGCTGCATGTAAAAGCAATTTGATTCATTTTATGAATGTTAGTTTGAAAAAGAGCATTAATACCATTTTCTGATAACCTATGTGTCCAAACATTATGAAATGAATCATAGTTTATTAAAAGCCCCAGGTATGTTGGTAACAGTATCTTGTCTCCAGAAAATGCTTTAAATACACATCTATAGATAAAACAAATAAGTTTGTGTCCTGTGCTTTGGATGGGGAAATTCAGTAAGTTTTCACTGACAGCAACACTATAATGTAAAATACTTATGAAAAAATAACAGATCATTCTTTGAACATTAAATAATTTGAATAAGCGATACACTTGATTATATATATTTTATACTAAACTTTCATTTGTTTTATGTAAGCAAATGGGGCTATTTGAAGTAGCCAACCAACTGTAACATTAAAAGCATAAAAGAACACACTGTTTCACTGTTTACATCCATAATTCTCAAAATTTTTCCTGATAGCCAATAGCCTATAAATACACCATCTAATCTAATGAAGAGGGGATATGCAAATTGACTGTCACACAAAAAAAGATGGCAGCACCCACAGCGGAGGTGGAGTTTCCATAACACAAGATGGCGGCACCCACAGTAACAAGCTTAACAAGCAATCATCAGGGACCTGTGCTGTGTGGTTCTGGGCCAGGTCAGGGAACCTGAGGCTGTGACCCTGCCCGGTGGGACTTGACAGGGACCTCAGGCTGCACCCCACCTGGCAGGGCTTGATAGGAGACCTTCTTACATGCTGGGAGGAAGAGGGAATTTAGTAAGAATTCTTAGAGTCTAAGGGCATAACCAAAATTTCCAGCCGCTTGCTTTTTCTATCCTGAACTACAAAACAGTCCCCAATTGCTCCATTTAGAACGAGTCATTCAACCAGCGTGTCCCAGCACCGTGGTGCACCTGTGTGCTTACCAATCTATGTTACCAGGGTTTTGTGTCTATGTGGTGACTTGAGAGGAGCGGGTGAGGATACGAAGCAGGGAGAAGTGAGTGGGCCTGTCTGTGAGTTTAACTGACATTTACAGAACATTCCAGCCCAAAGCTGCAGAGCACACATTCTTCTCAGGGCACTGTGTCATTCCCAAAGAGAGACCACATGCTAGGACACGAAACAAGTCTTTACAAGTTCAAGAAGACTGAAGTCATATTAAGCATCTTCTTGGATCACAATGGCAAGAAATAGTAACTAACTATAGTAAAAATGCTCAAAAACATTCAAACACATGAAGGCTAAGCAGCATGTTATTAAAATAATGTTTTAAAATTAAATCACTTAATATGCTCTACTCTCATTTTTTTAAAACTAAATTTAATACAAAATTTAAACTCCGAAAAACAAAAATCCTAAAAAGTACCATACTAAATAGATTTGTATGAATAAGCTACACTTTTCATCTTCACAATTCCTTTATAGAAAGTCTGAAGGTTATTAACCTATTTTACTTGGGCTCTGCATTTCTGTGGGTGATTTGAGAGGAGTTGGGGGGATTCCAGAGCAGAAAGAAATGAGTGACCCTCTCTCCAGTCACCTATGAGTATTGTACTCTAGGTAACACCTTGTATTAATCTTTTATTTTTTCACTGAAAAGGAATACATGAGTTTTAGCATTTACAAACGGGCAATAAACAAAATTTTTAAAGTATGTCTTGTATCAGAGTTCAAATTTTGAGAAACTAAAGTTGTTTAATTTTAACTGATAAGTAAATCAAGTTCCATCCTACTAAAATAAACCTTCTACCCCCAAGTAATATGCTCTCTCTCTCTCTCCCCCTTTCTCTCACTCTCTCAAGAAAATTCTGCTAGAAAAGGCTCTTTTGGTTTTATGGATGTCACCCCTGAATTATTAGTCACTTTCTTAATAGTGATATTTGATAAATGTTTTTTTTTCCTTCCAAAGAGTCAACAATATAATGAAAAATGGTTGTACAGTATATATATATGTGTATATATATATATATATATATATATATATATATATATATAGACTTGCCTATGAACTACTGGGAAATACATTACTTAAGTACTTATTATTATAAAAACGCGGATGCAATCAAATCAGGACCTAATGGAATTGAGTTACTGATTTGAAAAGAAATTTTCTATCAGGCGCTGCCATTATTCAAAAACAAACATGACACCTTTAAGGAACTTGTACCTTTTCCTCTGGAGAGATGCTGCTGGCTGGAAGAACTGCCACCCCCACTGAGTGCATATTTGTTCCAACAATGTTTTGTCACACCTGATAAAAGGCTGTCACTGGAGAGATCTTTATTAACTTCAGAAAGTGTCACTTTTCCTTAAAGATGATGCCAGAACCACCAATGAGTTCTTCCAAACATAGCCACTGAGCTACCAGGGAGTCCTGCGGGGTGTGAGCCAGGCTGGAGGACCCTGGCCAGGAGGCAGTCAGGAAGCCCACCCATGTGGGAGAGCTGGCAGGTAGGTTTCTGGTACAGACATGGGAGTTTGGAGTCTGGCTAACAAGCCTGGTGAGACAGCCAATCTTGATCTCTAGACTATGTACTCAGCATGTGATCACGGGCTTCAGCAAAAGGTGGGGAAACAGAAGGGTGAGGTTCCCTGAGGCTCCCAGGAAAGGTGCTGCTCTTGCTGCCACCACAGTGGCAGTGAAGGCTGGGGGAGAGCGGAAGGCTTCTGAATGGCAAACGGCCTGTGTGATGCCTTAGGTGTTCCGCCTATGTGATGCCCCTGGTGAAAGTTTGGGAACAGTTAACATCAGGCATTTTCCCTACAGTGGATGTGTTTGCAGAGTCAGAGCTATTTGCCAGGCTCCTCTGTTTGAGGAAGACATTGGGAGCGAACCTGTGTGTTGTATGCCCCATCCATGCTGTCACCGTCCACAGAAGCTGGGGCAGGAAAATGGTCATTTTGCTGATCACAGCTTTTGAAGGAAAAGTTCCCAAATGCCTCTGTCAGAGAAGCAAAGGGAAAGTGGTCGAAATGCATCTGATATAAAAGGACTCGATGAGGTCATTTCTGAAACATGGTTCATGATTTTGGAAGTGTCTAATAGAACTGTTTAGCATACCGATATGCTGCTCATTGAACTTGAGAATTTAGCAAGAATTTTAAATCATATGTCCATCCCAACTGTTAAATAATCAGCTTAGCCTGCTCCCATTCCAAAGCAGAGCAGTGACACTGAAATAACTCCTAACACTAACGAGTTCGGACCAAGCATCACATAGCACAGTCACACGGACATTTCAAAGGCGATATGGTCTCCCACTTGTGCCTCTGAACTTTTCAACCACAGTCCCCACCCTCTGTTCTCACGGCGCAGAGCATGGAAGTGCCCCCCAAGCCCGGCACAGATTTCCCGGGACCCCTTCAGTGCTGCTGTTCTAAAGGGCATGGTCTCTCCCCGCCCTAGACACATAACACTAGAATTTCCTGCATTCACTTTGCTCTAAAGTAAAGCAATAAGAAACAAATGGTGAAATGTTAAAACAAAAAAACAAAAAAACAAAAAAAAAACTTTAAGTCTAACCATGGGACACTTTAAGCCTGTAGAATTCATTGTACTTTTATTTTCCTACCGCCTGACAGGTAGAAAATGAGTGCTTTCTGTGCACCCGCACAGGCTCAGTGCCACTCTCAAACACCACAGAAGATGCTTCCATTACAGCGAGCTGGTCACACACACACACACACACACACACACACACTAAAGGATCTGAATAATTGTTAGAGTACAAAATAGATAGTTTTGCATTATCGTACCCATATCATAGCTAAACTTTTTCAATGAAAGCCTTAAAATCTCTGCTTGTATCTGACTATATGTTTATGTATGTTACAGATCCTATATACTAAAAGCCTAATATGCAAATGTTTGACCTGGAGTTCCACCAGAATCCGACCGTTCACTATGACATGTGCTGACCACCAGAGGTCGGTGTGGAGCATGGCGGGCATCTGCAAGGAGGCACTGGCAGCCGGGGCAGTAGAGGCACTGCAGGCTAATGGGCCCTGAGGAGAGCGGAACCACAGCGGGATGGTGGAGCAGGTGAACGAGCAGCACCAGGCCAAGGAGAGAGCGAGAGAGGCCCAACCTATCACCGCACAGACCACAGACACCAACCAGTGTTGGTGGCAGGGGCAGGGCTGCCACCCAGCCGGGCATGGGGCGGTAAGGCTGGGGGTGTGAATTTGTGCCCTGGGCCTCTAGTGTGTAAATGTATTCTACCTTCAGATGGCATTACAAAAATTAATTTGTGAAGAGCTATATTTAATTGGCTTAAAGACAAATAAGCACTATATAAATTAAGTATATTCTCAGAAAATAAAAACTAATCCAAATGTTTTTTAAGTTCCTGTGATCTAGGATAATCTTCAGTGAATAAAAGCCAGTTTAAATCTGTTGGTTTAATTAAAATAGGCACGTGCTCAGTTGTCAGCATTAACTTAAAGCAGATATGCAACTTTTATTCTACTTGGGTTTATCAGTCAAATACGTTGTCTCTGTTAGACAACTTGTCAGCAAGAAAAACAAATAACTCCTAAGATAATAGTTAGCTGCTTAATGTCCTGTGAAATTTCATGAGTAATCTGAGCATCATTGTTATGAACAAGTGAATTAAATAGATGTAAGTGGAATAAAAGTTTGTCAAGGAACTTTTCAACAATGATGAAGGTTTTATAAAATATGTCTGTTGTCTACTTAAAAACAGTTTCAACAATATTTTGGTGAGGTGAAGCCTTGGATATTTGCTAGGTCAAATTATGAAAAGCCATTGACTACTGAGAATATTTCTAAAGACAGTAAAATACTGAAACATCAATTAATGAATCAACACATGTTTATCTACTTCTGACTCCCTATCACAGAAAACCTAAACATATGTATATATAGATCAATTGCTAAGCATGTTTTGTGCCACATTGAAAAATTTAGTATGAGGAAGAGTATACTTCTAAAAATTATGAAATGCATTTATAAATTTAACAATCCACAGAATGCTAGTGTCCACAATAGCTTAATCCTTAGTTTTCTATAGGAATTAAGAAGTATAAGGGTTAAGACTAGACTTATTTTGCAAACAAATTCATCTTACTCTGATTACCTTTGATAGAAATGAAGGTGATTGTAAAGGGAAAAAAATATATTTTAGTAGAAAATTAAACAAAACCTTGCAGATATTGGATTGTAGTCCTGATCATTGTCTTTGGGGGTTTTGTTGTTGTTGTTATATATCTATAAACTTAATTAGATCTCAAATTCTAGTTTCCTCAAATATCTAGCTACAAATATTCAAACTAACATTTTCAATTTCTTTGGAATCACTGAGAAGGAAGACTGCCCCTGGACCTCCTTGGAAGGAACGTCCCGGTTCCCCTCACTGCCCAGAGGCAGCCCGTCTTCTAGAACATGAACCTTGGGTCCCCATCCCCTGATGAGAAGTTCCTCCCAGAAGCAGACATTTTCCTGAGGCGAGCAGCTCTCCCAAGTTCACAAATCAAGATCTTCCTCATCAACATGAAATCCTTATTTCCTTTGCCTTCTTGCTATTTGGTTTCTCTTTTGTTAAAGCATTGGAAGACAACTCTTGCTGAATCTACTGCTAAGGCCATGGCCACAACAAATGTCCTGAGAGGTTCTTCCTCAGTGGTTTTGGATAATAGAATGGCTGCCAATCACTTACTGGCTGAACAAGGGGGAGTCAGTACCATAACAAATACAGACTGCTGGACCTTCACCAGCATCCTGGTGTTGCACAAAACACAAGAAATCAATAGGCAAACCATGTAGCTAAAGCAGGCCAGTGCCTCTTTGGGTACATTCTTTGACTTACCTAACGTTAACTGGTCTGGCTGAGGGGCCCTGGTTAAGGAGCATCTTCTGTCCCCTGGCTTTATCCTAGCAGCTGTCACTGTATCTCCCCGGTGTGCCATGCTCTCTCACAGGCCGAAAATGCATGGCCATAACCAGCAGCAGCACAGCAGGTGTGCTTACTGAGCTTGAGGAAACGGAAGCAAGGTGAACCAGATGGACAGCAAGGACTGTTATTCCACGGAGGTCACCTCATAACCTCCACATTTCACAATGGGAGGAGAGTAACCTAACTCTGAGGGTGACTGAGCATGGCTCTGATGCAATCTCTCATATATCAATAGCAAAAGGGGAGAATTGTTAAATTCATCAGGAGGCCCTTAGACTGAGGCAGCTCTGATGGTGCACTGGCCTATGTCAACAAACCAACCTCAAATGCCACAGGTTGTGCAACCAAAATGCTAAATTCAAGAAAATACACACATCGAGCTTTAAGCTATAGTCAATCAATAATTTCTCTTCTTTGCATCTACCTTTTCTCTCTAAAATTCTCTCCAATGGCTCCTGTTGGTGGGTTGCTCTTAACGACTTTTGGTTTGATATTGTGAAATTTGAATCAATTTTTTGCTGAAATGAACACTTACGTTAATATGCCTCAGTTTATCTTTTAACAGAACCAAATACACCCATAATTCTCCAGCTCCACAGAATACATGTTGCTGTTTTCAGCCTAACTTCTCCTCTCTTGTATAATTTGCAAGTCCATTAATTTGTTCAGAAATTATTTGAGCAGCTATGCATTCTCCTGGACTCTCAGAGACCATGTCTAAGTAGTCTGATTACAACGCCAGTGGAAAGGACTGACTTAAAACAAATAAAAATGAAGGCCCATAAGAAGTGCAACAAGCTTGGGGCAGTTTTTAGTTCACTGAGGATTCTTGAGATGGATCACCACTTTCACAGAAAAATACTGAACTTGAACGCTTTGAGAACCCAATCTGTGCCTAATTTCTTTAAAAAAAAAAATAGACTTACTTCCATCCTTAAACCATATCTCTCTGAACAAAATCTGTTATTACTTCAATGCTTTTTGCAATATATTGAGCTATTATTTTCCAGATTTCCTTTACCTGATCCTGTATTTCTTCTGGTGTTTTTAGATTACCATACATTCCTTCACTCCCCAAACTTTATTTAATAAATTGAAAAGAAAATTGATCCAATTCCTAGTAGTATGTTTTTATTATAGAGTCTTTCTCCACTTCTTCCATAAGAGTAAAAAATTTAGCTAGCACAGAGACACTAGGAATAAATAATGTATTTACCAGACTTCATTGCACTTGTGTAGAGTTATGTGACTATGTTCTAGTCAATAAAATGTGAATATAATTGTTATTTAACAGTTTTTTAGACATGTCTCAAAATAAAAAGCTGTATGTCCTTTTTGATCTCCTCCTTCATGCTACTGCCTACAACTATTACAAACCACGTGTCACACAGAGCTAAGAGAAAGGGTAGAACAAATTCCAGTGCTTGACAACATGGAGTGCTCTAGTGACCATGGACCAGCCTTTTATGTGTGAGAAAGAAATAAACTACTTCATTTGAGCCATGTTTTTTCTTTAAAGGTTCTTCTGACACATACTGTTTAATGTAACCCTAAAAAAAGCATTTGGACAAAATATGAAAAGTTGGACTATTGTTTCCAGCTCCTCACTCATTTGGGTAATATGTCTCTGCCCACTTGCCCTGGCCTCCTTGGGGTCTAAGCCCCTGTGGGGCTCGCTGACTTGGACTGTGGAGCACACATGACTCTTTGCTCCCAGCCTGCCTTGTTCTTGCTCTCCATCATGAGACCAGCATGAGCCTTGGAGGCTAGTCCATCTCCTGGTCTCAGAGGAGAAGATACATGGGCTCAGGTCAGGTGTTTATTGAAGTAAACCACTGATATGTGATTTTTTTGTTACCTCAGCAAAAACCAATACAGAAATACATTTAAACTCCAATAACCACAAAGAGTCACATAGGAGACAAGGTTCCAAAGTCTAGCTTCAGTGTTTTGAGAAATCACTGTTTACTTTTGGTGGTGGTAACACCCTATCAGCCATCAAACTCACACATGGTACAACAGGAGTAAGTGAAATGATATTTTTTGTGTGAAAAGGCTCAAAATAATCACAACAGGCTTTATGACTTAATATTTTAAATCATTCATTCTTGAACTTGGCCTCACAGGTTAAGTCTCCCATGAAGAAGAATTCCAATCTTGTGAAGACACTCCATCTTCGAGAAGGTAGACCGTAACTCCCCACTCCTTGCCTATGGCTGCACAGAGTGATTGATTTCTAAACAGCACCATAGGAAAAGAGGTGGGAAGTCACTTTCCAGTGGAAAAAAACTATTGCACACCATTCTGTTGCACACAGTCAACTGCATGATGAAAATGGCACATAACTTCCAGGTTTCCCTCCCCAGAACAGACGGTCCCATTCTAATGGTGAGAAATACATGACACAATTCCAAAAGGGGTGGCCTACAAAAAATCTGACTGTCACGTCTCAACTGTCACAGGTCATCAAAACCTGTCCCAGTGAGAGGGCCTGAAAAAGGCATGATGCTTGATGCTCTGTGGGGTCCTTATAGAATCTTCGGACAGAAAAAGGATTTCATGTAAAAACTAAGGAAAAAAGAATGAAATACAGACTTTTAAAGGAATAAAGTGTCAATACTGGCTCACTAATTATAAAATAGCTACCATATAAATATCACCTATTTAGATAAGTCTGGTTGTGTGGTATTGTGGTAACTCTCTGTACTATCTTCACAATTTTTCTGTAAATATAAAACTTCTAAAATTAAAACTTTTTTTTTAAAAAAAGTAAGTGCAGCTTTAACATTTATCTGAAAAGTCGTATAATACAT
Organism: Pipistrellus kuhlii; assembly: GCF_014108245.1. NCBI lineage: Eukaryota > Metazoa > Chordata > Mammalia > Chiroptera > Vespertilionidae > Pipistrellus > Pipistrellus kuhlii. The sequence goes on from NW_023425529.1 coordinate 185,745,915, forward strand.
TCCTTAATATCTCACATTTTCTTGATTAAAATGGGAATTTAAAAATATCTTTTCAGGGTACACTTATTTTATTACCCATCCTACAGTGTCAAAGTACCTAACATATTATCTATATTAAACATAAAATGCAATTTCATAATTCTAAGGATTTTACCATATTAAACTACCTAGAGGTGATTTAAAAGTCATTACTAATTATATAGATTAAAAACTATTTCAAATGAATTAGATTCTTATTCATGGAAAGCCTGGTTCAATAAGTATCTGAAGCCTTCTAAGAAAGTTAGTATTATGTTTTTTAAATATGTGGATCCAATAGTAGTAAGATTTATACTGTGTCCAAACAAAGAATAAAAATCTAAATGTTACACTTGGTGAGAAGGGTCTGAATATTAAAAAGATAGATGAGAATAAAATGTCGAGGTTTCAGCATCTTATATATACTTTTGTCCCAAAGTTTCATTCAAGTGAAACAGAAAGAGAAAGATCAGTAAGTATAAGTACAACCTGTTACAATTCTGTGTCCAGTAACTAATTATATCACGGTGCATTAGTGTTTATTCTAGCCCTGCTTTGCTCCAAAAACACTAAAAGCATCACAGCACAAACTCTCTGGGGGATTAACATTTCCACAGCGGTCTGCAATAAACGATTCTGCACATTTTCTATACATACACCTTCTCCTTCTAACCTATAGCAACTTGATTTGCAAACATTACCATAGAAGTTCCTTTGCTAGGAGCTTATTGATTTTCTATTTCCTCTCTGAAGCACCTGGCTTACTTTACTTGTTGATGTTTTCATCGATTTTCTATTTCCTTTTGGAAATGAGACGAGGGCTTTTAAAGAGGTCATGCTACTTGGTAAGAATAAGATGTTAAGTTGTGAGGGGTTCCTAGGGAATTTCACTGTTAAACTTACTACTTTGATGTCCGTATACAGTAAATATTTTTTTTACTCTTCATTGTACACCACGGTGCTGTCACTTTAGTTTCCATTTGAGTGTGTTATGCTACAGATTAACTCTGCAAGAAAAATGTGATTCTTGAGTCACTGAAATGTATCACCACGTCAATCTCTATCATGGTGAATTCTCAAAGGGCATAACCTCAGGTTTGGAAGGCAATTTGAAGTCTCATAAAATATATATACAATCTTGAAAGTCGTGACAATTTAAATAACATAGATGTATGAATTGCTCACACATCACCTCTGAGAGTAAACAATTATTGGCAAAATTCAAGAAACTATCATCTTCATCACTCTAATGGGGGAGGGAAGCTCATCACTTACTAGATTGTAGATTTCTGTCTTAATGGGATGATCAAATCTATCTGGGTGAGAAGACAAACTAGGTGTCTAAGTTTGCAAAATATACAACTTGGCTACCCACCCAGAATCCACCATCCAAATGCCATCCAGCACCAGTCCAACATACAAGAGATACTTGATGTTTTAAAGATGCTGCATGAGGGACATAACCATCAAACTTCCTCCAGACCTTATCTGTCCAACCCAGCAGCCACTAGACACCTGCAGCTACTGGACACTGGGAAGGTACGAGTACTAATGCAGATGTTCTGTACATGTAAAATATATACTGAACTACCACAGCAAAGAGTGTAATATATTACACCAATTATAAGGTCACTATATGTTGAAATAATATATTGGATACATTGGGTTAAATGAAATTCAGGACTAAAATTAATTTTACCTGTTGTTGTTTGTTTAAATCCTCACAAGGATATTTTTTTAAATATATTTTATTGATTTTTTACAGAGAGGAGGAGAGAGTGATAGAGAGCTAGAAATGTCGATGAGAGAGAAACATCAACCAGCTGCCTCTTGCACACCCCCTACCGGGGATGTGCCCACAACCAATGTACATGCCCTTGACCAGAATGGAACCTGGGACTTTTCAGTCTGCAGACCGACACTCTATCACTGAGCCAAACCGGTTTTGGCTCAAGGATATGTTTTATTGATTTTAGAGAGTGAGGAAAGTAGAAGGAGAGTAACATTAATCCCTTACTTCCTGTATGTGCCCGATCAGGGGATCAAATCCGCAATCTTGGTATTGAACCTGCAGTCTTTCGGGTGAAGAGATGGTGCTCTGCCAGGCTGTTTATACATTTTTAGTTGACCCTCGGAAATAAATATCAGCTAGTGGCTTGCATTATGCTTCCCTTTGACAGTGCTGTCCTCGAGCCTCTAAGCTCTGCTCCTACAATAGCTCTTGTGATAGAGAGGGCTCTTAGGGAGGAGCCGTGCTGACCTTCCCATGGAGGAGGCACCTCACCTGCCCAGCAACATTCCTCAGCCCTCCCAGAGGTCTCCATGCCCTGTGACCTCTCCAGCTTTCCTTTTTCTCAACATCATGGAAACACTGAGTCCAGATCTTATATTAGTATCCCAAAACGTGAAATTTAAAAATCAAATTAAAACAGTGTTCACATTCACTGGCAGGAAACATTAATATTTATGGTATGTGGCAACTGCATGCAAACTTCTAGTTAGTTCTCAATCATTTGCCTGAGGGCCTATGTTATATCATAGAAAAGAATTCTGCATGTACAATGCATGATTAGAAAACAAGAAACAAGATGTGTGTGTCTTAAGAGTAAAGATTCCAAATAGAAACTTGCTTTGCCAGCGTTTTGGCAGGTGGTAAATGCGACAGGCAGCAACAGTCATTCATTTAGAAATGGGGTGGAAGAGCAGGAGCATAATTCAGAAGAGGCAGCTGCAACCTAGAAGCAGTTGGTCCACCTGCCTCCAGTGGGCTTGGGGAGAGAATTGGGGAAGCAGCTCACCACAGGGAACCATCAGAGGACACACCCCGTGGAGACCACCGGCACCCTGTGGGGTTTGTATGCTTGTTTGTGAGTTTTGTTTTACAGGGGAAGGGAGATTTGCTGCGTTCATTAATTATGATGGAGGATTTTAAGCTATGCCACACATTCCCAATCACTGCGATGGTGGAAGGAACTGTGAAACAAGAAAACTCGATAAAAGATTGCAGACCTGCACCCCTGAAGGGACACTGGTTTGTTTCACACTGGTGTGTACCCAGTGCCAGTTTTCACTTCTGAAATCGAAAGTCAATCTTGACATTCCTGCCATGAAAAGGAAAATGGGATTAAGATGTACTCTGAATTTTGTTTGTCGGTACCCACATTTGCTATGGATCTCAAAACTAGGATCCAAGACACGGTCTTCAACAGGTAGCACACCACGGTCAACATGATGTGCCCTATGATATCATTTCCTACCATCAGTGTACTTTGTGGTAAAGCTGTTGAGACCAATACCTCTGTCATGAATCTTACTGGATTAAGGCATTGAACAAGTTTTTTAAGAGAGCTAAAATGTATGTCTGAAAAAAAAAGAAGAAGAAGAAGAAATGTGCTCTCTTCTGATTCTCTCTTCGTTGTAAACCCAATCAAGCTCTAACTTGAACCTAATGACTTTGTGTACTATGCACCTGATTCCTCTGGGATTCCCTACTCCCACTCCTCTCCCACCCAATGATGTCTTTATATTTACTGAAAATATATTTTTACTGATGTCATAGAGGAAGGGAGAGGGGGAGAGAAAGAGAAACATCAATGATGAAGAAGGATCATTCATCAGCTGCCTCTCTCATGCCCCTTACTGGGGATAGAGCCCACAACCCTGGCATATGTCTTTACAGGGAATTGAACTTTGACCTCCTGTTCCATAGGTTGACTCTCAACCACTGAACCACACAGACCTGGCTCTTTGTCTTTTTTCCACAACCATTAGTTAATTCTCCAAAAAGAGTGGTGTGGACTACAACACGATGCTCTGCCTGTAGCGATCTGGTTGACTGGTCAACTCCAGAGACCTGATTTGGAGACTATGGCCAGGAAAAAGAACAATTGGGGTAAAGGAGTTTCTTACTGCCAATCAGAAAAAAAATAAATGTTTTAAAGTGTTCATAAAGTGAAGAGAATAAATTCCACTCTTTAATCACCTCCACTTTTACACACTGGGAAAACTATAATTCCCATGCCAATAAATGTACATAGAGGATCGGTTTAAAACACATTTAACTTCATTTCACATGAGCATGATTAACGAGAAAATCATCTGCTGACCTGAATAAATCAGTCTTAAAACACTAACAATAAAATAAAAATTCAATAGTAGTTTGTTTACCCCAAAACCAGCACATATTCAATGAAAGGGCCTCCAATTTAACTCCCAGGGTCTACTTTATATGTGAAAAAGTAACCTTCACATAGACTACTATAAATAGCCAGCCAATTTGCTTTACAAATGACTCCTTTAAGATCTTTAGAGATCACACAAGTAGGAAAATCCCTGCCTTGCCTTTTATCCCATCGCACACAGCCATTCTTTGTGACACATACTCACACCTAACCAAAGCACCAGGAATATGTGTCTGAAACCAGATGTCAATCACAGCCGCTACAAATCTCCGAGAGGCGCCTGTCAGCTTTCTAAACATCGAAAATAATCTCCCGTCACAGTGCCTCACAGTCTGCAGAAAGGACATGCTCTCCAGAAACGCTCCACCTACTGTGCAGTGCAGAGGCTGAGTTCACATCCTGCCTAGATAGACCCACGTTTAGGAAAGTCAGTGCCATGTCAGTGAGCCGATGTGCTTTGTTTTGTTTTGTTTTGTTTTGTTTTGATTCCGATGTGTTTTGACTTGGCTATTCCCCTTCGGATCGCGGAGTCACACTGCACAGGCACGTGCAGGCTTCCTGTCAGGCTCTCGCGGTGGGACATGGCACCTGTTCTTGCCCATTCTGTCTTCCATGCTTAGTATATTACCTCAGTAACAATAGCATGGGGATAAAATGTACTCCCGTTTTACACATTAGAAAATTAAGTGCAAAAGAATTAGATTAATGCCAAGAAGCCAAGGTCTCATGGTTCATGGAAAAGCCAGGATTTCTCGTGTCTAAATCATAATATTCCTCTAAAGCAGGGGTGGGGAATGTCTGGCCCGCAGGCTGTATAAGGCCAGCAAAATCATTTGGTCTGGCCCTAGGGAGACATCAGGGGGGAGTTAATTAAATGTTTGGCCAAATATAACAGACTAATTTATTTATTTTTAATTTCTGTATTGATTAAGGTATTACATATGTGTCCCTATTTCCCCATTATCCCCCTCCCCCATTCATGCTCCCACCCCCTTGTTGTCTGTGTCCATTGATTAGGCTTATATGCATGCTTATAAGTCCCTTGGTTGATCTCAGGCTAATTTTTAAGTTGATAATTTTGTATTGCCCTCAAATGATGGCATAAATATCCAAATGACCCTTGGCAGAAAAACGGTTCCCACACCTGCTCTACAGTCTAATGCCACCTGACTGAGGGATCAGCTGCATGGCTAGTGGGAGCGGAGAGGCACAGAAGAAGAGGAGGAAGAAGGTGTGCTTCTCTAACCTGGATTCGTGGGGCCAACAGTCTGGATTCCTGTCTTTTACTAACTGAAGCTGTGCCTCTGACAGTACTGGGGTATCACAGTTTAAACCCAGAAAAGGCCAGTGAGGTGATGAAATCTGGGGTTAAATCAACTGCTCAACATTATACTCTTTCCTTTGTCAGGATTATTAAAGATGAAATGATAAAGAATGAAAATAAAAACGGATTGCTTATCTGTCCTGCCTCTTGGTGGCAAAATAAAATACAGATCTGTTGACTTTTATCACAACATTTGGAGTTTTTGTTTGAAGCTCCATTTGATTAAAGTTAGTGTAAAACTCTCTGATGGAAGCCGATTCATGAAGAAGCACAAAAATGTGGGGTAGTGGCTTGTCTGAATAAAGGTAAGAAAAAAAAAAAAGGAAAAAAAAAGATCTCTAAGTATTGTTAGGGACAAATTATCCTTAGAAATCTTTTTATTGGATAAAATAGAGGCCCGATGCATGGACTGGTAGGATCCCTCAGCCTGGCCTGCATCCTCTCACAATCCAGGACTCCTTGGAGGATGTCAGACTGCCAGTTTTGGCCCAATGCCCGCAGGCCAAACCAAGGGACCCCACCAGTGCACAAATCCATGCACTGGGCCTCTAGTTTGCATGTAAGATCTTTGCTTAATCTCTTCCCATCCTCCCCCTCCCCCTTTCCCTCTAAGATTCATCTGTCTGTTCCATGGTTCCATGCCTGTGCATTGAGCATCTGCCCCCTGGTGCTCAGTACGCATCATAACTACCAGTTGAATGGTTGAACGGTCACTTAGGCTTTTTTATATATATAGATACCAAAAATAACTACATCTATGTATATTTTCCATATTTTTCTGAAAAGTATTTTCAGTAGAAGGAAATAAATTCCAACAACTAGACTCCTTTCCTCAAATCATTATTATAGATGATGCCATTAAAAACAACATTAAAATTGAACTTGGAGTCAGGTGAACTGTGTTCTAGATCTGGCTCAGTCCTGGTTCATACTCATTCAACCTCTTTCTTCTTATCTGCAAAGCAATGGTGGAAAACTAGGTGAACTCAATGATCACTCTGCTACTACGATATATAATTATAACATGGTAGATAACTACGAAGGTCTTTCAAGGGAAATGTGAGGAAAGCAAACGCTACACTCAGAAATTAAAATATTGGCTATGTTTCATCTCTCTGGGTTTTGGTCTCCAAATGAAAGAGCAAAAAGATTCTTGTTCCTTAAGAAATTGCCTACAGTATTTGCTCCTGTGGCCCTTATGAATGTATCACTACAGCGAATAGACTAAGACCTGAGTTATTTTGACATTTACAATAAGGTGTGTGCTTGTGAACACCAGCATGCAACGTAATAAGATGTATCAGCATATTATGATGGATTAGACACTCGCCATGGGAGAAGGCAGTTGGTTCTGTAAACCCACTGGGGAAAAAATATCTAAGGGCACTAACAGTAATAAGCTCAAATCACAGAACAGCCTTTGAACATGTGTCACTGGTTTTACAGCACTAATTTAGGAGGAAAACATGGGTAACAAAAGGAGAAATATTCCACTGGGGTTGTTTTCAGGCCACTCAGCAGCACTGGCATACACCACTAGTTTGCCTCATTCATTCAACAGGATAGTTTGAGACTGGCTGACAGAGGTGTCCAAACAAAAGAGACACCTGAGCCCCAGGACACCTGGAGATGCATATGAACTCGTGCTTCCCTCTGAAAGGGAAGTGCTAATAGGTTACTACTTCTTGGGTTCAAAAAGCTATACATGCACACTCACAGTGAAGAGATGAATAAATTAGCTTTTCGGTATTCGGAATACTTTTGAAAAGTTAAGGAACTTTACATTTCAGTGGTAAAGTGAACTTAATTAGGTCATTAGATTTTTACTTATTAAAGGTAAATAACTTCTGAATAATATATTAAATGTAAATATCTTCAAATAATAGCTAAAATAGGCTCAGTGCTACATGCCAAGCACTGTTCTAAGCATGTGCATGTTTATACTCCTTTCATTTTCACAGCATCTTTATGAAAAGAAATTATTATTATTTCATTTATCAAGAGAATAAACTGAGACAGAGAGAAATCAATGAACTTTCCTAAGGATATACAAGGAACAGGGGATAAAACGGACGTTCAAAGGCAAAAGGTGTGACCGCAGAGCAGTGAATTCCCTCGCAGCATCCTCATAGCACACTGTCTGTCCAGGCTCTCAAATTCACGGCCTCATAGATGAACTCACTGGCTCCTTCCAGGACCTCAATGAAAGGGCCAGAGCCCAATAAAATCGGGATGCAATGAGAGAGTGCAATCAAACTTCTCTGCTAAGATGCTCAATTAGCTGCTCCACTGCCATAACAAAGCACCACAGCTGGTGGCTTACACAACAATTTATTTCCTTGTAATTCCGGAGGCTCTGAGAACCAGGTGTTGGCAGAATTGGTTTCTTCTAAGGCCTTTCTCCTTGGCTTATACGTAGGTGTCTCCTCCCTGAGTCTCTCTATGGGCTTTCTCTTCATCTCCTCTTTTACTTTAATACTAGAGGCCCACTGCACGAAAATTCATGCACTTGGGGGTTCCTCAGCCTGGCCTGCACCCTCTTGCCATCCAAGACCCCTCAGGGGATGCCCATCTGCCAGGTTAGGCCCACTCTCCAGGGGATCAGGCCTAAGCTGGCAGTCAGACATCCCTCTGGCAGCCTGGGAGCCCTAGGGGGATATCTGACTCCAGGGAGTGGGCCTAAGCCATTAGTTGGATCTCACTGCACCACTGCTGCACTCTTAGCCATCAGCAGCTCCTGAGTTTAGCGTTTGGTGGTCAGTGCCTGTCATAGAGACAAGTTCTTCCCAATGGGGCCACCTTTAGGGTCAATTTGTGTATTGCCCTTTTATTATATAGGATGTTTTTATTTACATCAGAGAGGAAGGGAGAGGGAGAGAGACATATCTATATCTATGATGAGAATCATTGATCGGCTATCTCCTGTACATCCCCACACTAGTGATCAAACCAGCAACTAGGGCATGTGCCCTGACAAGGAATCAAACTGTGACCATTCATCCAAACAGGCCTGACTCATCTCCTTTTTTTTTTTTTATAAGGGCACTAAGTATACTGGATTAGAGCCCACTTTAATGACTTCACTTAACTAAAATACAGTCACATTGTGAGATTCTAGGAGTTAGGACCTCAACATACAAAATTTGAGAAAACAGAGCTCAGTCCATAATGACTATTCTTGTTAATTTTCATGAGAATTTACACAGGTCAAGAAACTGAAAAAAAAGCTGCCGCAAAGATGATATAATTATTGTAATGCTTATTACACCTTCACCTTCACACTGTGCACAGTTCTGTACTAACCATTCCTGAAAGGATTATGGTTTTAGCATGCATTAATGTGGCTCTTCTTTGAGACTGTCCAGGTGCACAACAGTCTGCTTGATGGCATGAGAAATATGAAGAAATGTTAACAGCCTCAACCTCTAGGTTGAAAACTTTTTGTTGGAAAGAAAAGAAGCCCTAGCTGGTTTGGCTCAGTGGAGAGACTATTGGCCTGCAGACTGAAGGATCCCAGGTTCAATTCCAGTCAAGGGCACATGCCCAGGTTGTGGGCTCAGTCCCTCAGGGGAGGGCATGGAGGAGGCAGCTGATCAATGATTCTCTTTCATCATGTTTCTGTCTCTTTTCCTCTCAACCTCTCTTAAATCAATAAAAATATTTTAAAAAGAAAAAGATATGTGTAACACACAAACACAAAAGCACAGAGTATTATAATAGATGGCAAAGGAGTTTATAATTACAAGTAGGTGAGGAAAAGAAAAACACCATCTGAACTTAGAGACATGTTTGAGCTATAGAGAAGACACCAGGGACTAGGAAGGCTTCAGTGGGAGGTCCAACTGGAGATACTGCCTCAAATGACACAACATGGGAGGAACAAAGATAAAGGAGAGAATTTGGGGGAGAAAAATCCAGAGGAATGGAAAAAAGGGAGAAAAGGTTTACTGAAATGAAGGTTTCTATAGGAAAGTGATAGAAGTTGGTTAGAAAGATAGATTGGAAGGATTGTATATTTCATCTCTGGTCACCCAATCATGAGTGTTACTATAATCATGATGTACAAAAGAGAAAAGTGGGGCCACAAATTTGGTGAATTGTCAACGGACGAAGCAGTGTACTAAGTAGGGGATAAGCAGCAGAGCAGAATAATGAAATTTATTAGTAATTTCAACAAATATTGAGTAAAATGTGGTTATTAGGACAAATATATCCTTGAGACATCTTCATGTTGATTTCCACCCAAATCAAAAATAGAATTTAATATTTTTTAAATATGTCCATTTTTAGCTCTAGATGATAAAAACTCCATTATTTAAGTGCACTGCCTAAAACAGTTCAGAAATTCTCTCTGAGATTAAGCACTAAACACTTTTCAGGTTCAACTTTAAGTGAGGTAGGAATTTGAGAGAATTTCTGGGGTGTCAAGAACCCTATATTTATCTCCCCAAAGCTTGTGTTTTTTTGTTTGTTTGTTTTGTTTTTGTTTGTTTGTTTTTGTTAATACTCACCTTAGGATATTTTTTCCCATTGATTTTTTTTTTTAGAGAGAATAAAAGGGAGGGGTAGAGACAAAGAGACACATCAGTTGGTTGCCCCCCAAACACACCTCAACCAGAGCTGGGGAGCCTGTAACCATGGTATGATGGCCCTTGATCTGAACTAAACTCAAGACCCTTCAGTCCACTAGCTGACTCTCTAACCACTGAGCAAACCTGACTAGGGCCCAAATCCTCTTTCAAATGCCTTCCACACAACTTCTCTTCCTGTTGGTGTGTACGGCTATTTGGCTATTTCATTACTACCTTGGGTCAGTAAATGTAACACAGATTAACAGATTGGGACCCAGTTAATTTGCCTGGAGTACCTATGGAATCAATAAGTGAACAAAGCAATTATGCTAATTGCTTACTAAAGCATTTCAAAATTAGTAACTCTAAAAGAACCTAGGAGAATAACGTACTGATGATGTCCAACCAGCCAGAGTCAGTAGGATACAAGGGAAAGATGGTAGATTCTGAAATTATGCATATCTTGTAAAGAAATCCAACTCCAATTCTTATGTGTTTGATGTCAGGGAAATAAGCTTTCTGAGACAGTTTTCTAGTCTGAAAATGGAAGGAATATTTAACTCACTGAGTTGTCAGAAATATCAAGTAATCTGTAGAGCAAACACAGTGTGTGATATATAGTGGCTGCTCAGGAGATACAAACTCCCTTCACTTCCTCCATTCTTTGTGAGCAATCTTTGATAAGAAAGAGGAAACAAAGAACAGTGCAGCGGGCACCTCAGAGAGAGGATGAAATGTACACAACTCATCAAGGAGACACAATGGCATGCTGGTAAACCAGATTAAAAACTAAAAAGCCCTGCTTTGTAATGCTTGTCAATTTCTGTGTGGATGCCCCACTCTGGTTAATTTCAAGCTGCCAATAGTATAGCTTCCAGTTCTCAAACTTTCTGAATAGTTCACAATCTGTTCTTGTTATTTTTTTAAAATATATTTTTATTGATTTCAGAGAGGAAAGGAGAGAGAGATAGAAACATCAATAATGAGAATCATTGATTGGCTGCCTCCTGCACCAATCATCCTGCATCTCCTCTTACTGGGGATGAGCCTGCACCCAGGGCATGTGCCCTTCACTGGAATCAAACATGGGACCCTTCAGTCTGCAGGCCGATGGTCTATCCACTGAGCAACACGAGCTAGAGCAACAATCTGTTCTTAAAACTGTACTAGCTGTCTCTCCACCCACCCCCACTACAGGAAAGTAATGATTAGTCTTCTCCTCAGGCATGTCAGGTGCCAGGCTCTTCTGCCCCTGAGTTCTATGTTGTCTTCAAAGCACTAGCAGAGGAGGTGGTTAGCCTGAACTCAGAATAAGCCAAAGTAAATGTTGATAGTTGGGAGGCGATACTAATAGCTGAACAACCATAAAGTGTATATTGGTAAGTGCAGAGGTATGTAATAAAATAGTTCATGAACACGTCCCAGAGGTATGTCCTCAGCACCTTGGATAGTGTTTGGCATGTAGTTTTGCTGACCATAGTTGCTGGTTGAATATATTGATTAGACCTTTTCCTCTTATTGTGATTGAAATCACAGTCAATGTGGTATTGTGTTTTCAAGCATGGAGAAGTTTTCAACTGTAACTGACACAGCAATAGCTTGTGGGCACTCAGCAGAGCAACCTGAAAATTGGGATGATGGCACCTGTTTTGCAGGGGTGTGCAAATGTTTGGCCTAAAGGTTCCTTGTCATGTTGGATGGTAAAGCATTTAAGTGTTTGGACTCAGAGAGCTTAACTGCCTGGGCTTAACCTTATTTGTTCTACATATCCCCTGTGTAAAACAGTCTAGTAACATTATGTGTCTCAGTTTTCTTACCTTTAAAGATAAAAATGATAATAATACCTGTTCACAAGGTTGGCTTTGGAGAAACATAATATAAAATTGGTGAGCTTTTAAGAACAGTGTTTAACAGAGCTTACATTATCTATGCCCAGCCAGGTGGCTCAGTGGTTAAGCATCGATCTATGAACCAGAAGGTCACAGTTCAATTCCTGGTCAGGGCACATGCCTGGGTTGTGGGCTCAATACCCAGGATGGGATGTGTGGGAAGCAGCTGTTCAATGATTCTCTCTCATCATTGATGTTTCTATCTCTCTCTCCCTCTTCCTTCTTCTGTGAATAAAAATATATTTTTAAAATAAACATTATCTATGATTATCTGTATCAGATGCCCAAATGTCTACTTACTGAGATTCCTCTGTCCAAAAACTCACACCCAAGGCCAAGCCTTTAGGCCACAAAAACATCTTTCTCATCCCTTCCAGTCATCTATATCTGTCCTAGCCTGGCCGGATCAATCTTCAGTCCAGCTCCCAAGGCCTTCCCAATGTTTACCTCCTCTAGCAAGAATACTTATGCCATATAATGAGTCATTCAATTATATAGTTCCTTGTATTTTTCTTTCTTCTTGAGAAGGGGAACTATGTCAGATACTCTTCCTAACCATAGAATTATACAGGAAACATGGTACTTCCCCCAGTAACTAGGCATTAGGCGACTTATTATTTAGAATTAACTTTATAGTTATGATATAAACATTGACTTTATTAAAAAAAAATTATTTGCAACTGATACCATTTGCATTAAAATGTCAGCTATGAAAGAGAATATAATTAAGAGATAATACTTAACTGCTTAAAAATATTATATCATTCACTGCAATAGTGTGCCATTTGAATTCAAGTTATGTGTAAGGTTTTACATTTGAAGTCTATTATCACAGAATCAATTTCATTGCATTATGTTATAAACTTATTTTAGAAAAGGTGGAAATTGTACAGCCCCAAATGCCACCTTCACTCTGATTTACATCGCGACAGAAGAAGGAAACAAAGCAAGCAACACCCTTAACTGGAAGTAAAGCGTGGATTTCTTCTCTGCCTGATGAAGATGAATGGAGTTTGTTTGCCCAGGCCTCTAAAGTCTTCAGAACATCGCCCGGGATATCCTGAGACAGCAGGAAAACAATTAAGAAGGAGTGATGTGCCCCCAAACAGCTCGACTCTGATCTTAGCAGTGAGTTAGTGCTGATGCAGAGTGCCTGGGGAGACCACTCCAGCCCCACGGGCGCATGTGCAGTTGCTATGTGAGGCACACGGCAATGTTCACTGGGTCTATTGGCAGTCTAAAAGTTAGCTGTGAATAGTTTTTAACTCTATGCGATCCCATGAGACTAGTCTTCTGTCTGCATTTGCCATACCACAGAAATTTTGTGACTGAAAAATTAAGGCTATCTAGACCTTGCAAATGTCACAGGTAATGTAATAAAAGTCAACGATTTTAGCATTTGAAGAGTTAGATTAAGACCTACCAGGACTCCTCCACCAATGAGTCCCTGAATTCGCTATCTGGGGTACAGCATTTTCTTCTTTTCCTTCAATTCCTGTCTGGAATGCACAACCTTTCTTCTCTATACAACCCCATTTTTCCAGGAAAGCACTGACATAAAGCAGGGAGTAAAGAAATGTTTGTTTCTCTATCTCCTAACCTTTAAAACAGAAGAGCAGATGCTGAAAACAATCACAAACCCTCAATTAGATGTAAACTAAACCCAAAATGGATACATTTACAAACTCAAACACCCAAACACATACATAACTTTAAAAGACTGGGATGGATTTTAGACACTTATAAATTTTAATAGGTAATACTGACCTACTGTAGTTGGATGCTGAGAGGAAAACATTCAGAAACCTTGTCCTGGTGGTGGAATCCTGGGTGAGAAGCACAGCCAAAGACTACCCCGTGTAGCAGCAGGCATCCTATCGGCGATACTGTAGTCCCTGGCATCCTCAGAGCCAAGCACAGTGCCTGGCGCTCAGTATACGTTTACTAAAACAATTAAAGTACAGTTGATTCTTGAACAATGGGGCTAGGGGTGCTGACTCCCCTACATTTGAAAATCTGTGAATAACTTTGACTCCCTCAAAACTTAACTCCGTATTAATAGCCTATTGTTGCCCCAAAGACTTACTGATAACAGAAATAGTCAAGGAACATATATTTGTGTTACATATAATATATAGTACAGTCTTGCAATAAAGTGAGCAAAAAATACCATTTAGAAAATCATCAAGGAAGAGAAAATACAATTGCAGTGTTTATTGGAAATAAAAATGCACATATAAGTGGACCCTCACAGTTCAAACCTTGGTTGTTAAAGGTGTCTATCAGGACCAGGCCAAGTTTCACACAAGGAAAGGGATGGGATGGAGGGAAGAGGGACATCAGTTTCACACGTGTCTCTCTCTTTCCCTTTATTTCTCCTTCCTCCCTCAGTTCTTTGGCTTTTCTACTCTCTTCTCTATTTTAGTGCCCTTTGATTCTTCTATCGCACTTCATTGCTTCTCTTTATTGGTTATTTTTCTGCCTTTAGTCCCAGTACCACTAACTCCATTGTCTTTAACTTACCATCTATAATAATAAAAGCATAATATGCTAATTAGACTGGACAGCCAGACAACCTTCCAGATGAAGCCAGGGCTGCGAGGGCCCAGCCCCTTGCACAAATTTCATGCATCGGGCTTCTAGTTAATTATGATTTGGTGCAATGCTTTGAAGCAAAGTGACAATGCATTGCTCTCAATGTCTTTTCTGTCCCTCTCGATAGCCTTCAACAGAGATGGAGGAGAGCATCGGAGAGGTGTGCGAATAACAGAAGGAAAAACTAGAGCAGTCCACAGGCGGGTGCGTGAGGAAGGGCCTCTCTCCCCGGAAGGAAGGAGCAGTGGAGAGGAAGTGAGGAGACCTAACACCATTCACAGCCCATTTCCAGAAACAAGCCTGGTTCCCCGTGGAACCATCACTTGCAGAGCTCTGAGGAAGGGACATCTGTTACAGGGGCAGCCCTTTCAGCGGTGGCAGCACCGCAGTCACCCCGGATGCTGCTCGAAAACGTGAAATCCGGACGGCACTGTGGGCGAAAGAACGCTTCTCCCCGGGGAAGCTCTGAAGATGGACTCTGCATTTATAACAGTTTGCGGAATGGATTTAATAGGTTAAAAAAAAAAAAAAAAAAGACATGATTCTAATTTGCAATAATAAAACACTCAACATGCAAACTTTACATTGAAATGTAAGACACGCATAGGAAAGTGGACTTGTCTTATGTACACAGAGGCATGACCTTTAACAGATCACATGTCTAGTTCCTGATCCGGAAACACAGCATTGTCACTCTCCTCCATCTAGTTACAACATGGCCCAGCCCAGCCCAAGGGGAGCCTCTGTCCTGACATCGAACATGACACTTACCTTTAGCCGGATTCTGTACTTCCTGTGGCAATTGATACAGTATTCATTAATTCTCTGATTTACTATTGATAATGCTTAATGGGTTTAAATAACCATCACCCAGCCAGGTTATTTTTCTTGGAAGCAACATGCATGGAATAGGAAATCTCTATGAATGAATGAATCACACGAAAACTTATCAATGAGATAATTACTTTGATATTTTTAAACAAGTATGTCAGTGAGTATGCTACATAGTTAAAATTACAGCATTATGTAATTCTAAGAAATTTAATAAACTGAGAGAAGGAGAAAATTTTCACTTATTCATAATGTAGATTTACAGATATACACAAACTTAAGCGTTTAAGTTGTCATGGTATGGAATTAATTTAAGTAATGCTTACTTTAAAATAATGATTTGGGCCAAAACCAGTTTGGCTCAATGGATAGAGCATTGGCCCGCGGACTGAAAGGTCCCAGGTTCTATTCCGGTCAAGGGCATGTACCTTAGTTGCAGGCACATCCCCAGTAATAGGTGTGCAAGAGGCAGCTGATGGATGATTCTCTTTCATCCATGTTTCTAACTCTCTATCCCGCTCTCTTCCTCCCTGTAAAAAAATCAATAAAACATATATTTTAAAATAATGATTTGGAAATTATTTAAAAATATATAAAGTTTCATATTGTTTCCCAAAATCCTGGAAGATAAGAAAGGGCTAGATGAAACCTCAGTTCGATACCAGGTTATGAGGGAGGGAAAGTCCCTGGAGATTAGATGGCCCAGATACAGGTACTCATCTTCTTTCAAGAGCTGATGCCATCAGGCCCAGGCTGTAGTAAGAGGAGTAAAGCTCCCCAGAAATGTAATCCTCACACTCTGCCACCGCCGCCTCCTTTTCAGCATGGCCCATGCTCTGGATGCACCTGAGGAGAGCCCGTGTGAACAAGCTGTCTGGGCGGCACCCTCTCGTCGGAGGGTGAGGCCAGAGTCCCCACCGTGAGCGGTTGAAGAAACAGAAGACTTAGGGCGAGAGGACGGTGCTCGGCGACCATGACAGCTGTCTCCACGTATGTTCAGAACTGTCATGCGAACGGTGTAATGGATCTAATCTAAGCTTTTCTTGAGGGCAGAACTTGCAAAAATTAAGTAACAAGGAAAAGATTTTGTTAAATATTTTAAAAATCACAACTAATCATTCCAGCTGTCCAGCAGTGGACTCTGCAGACTTGGAAGGCAATTTCCTGTTGGAATCAAACTTAACCTACAGGAAAATAACATTCTCCAAATTTAAGAAAGTTCTACCCAACAAATATAATTTTCAACAATAGAATTTGCTGGCTCAAAAGGCAATGAGTTGCTGAAACCGGTTTGATAGAGCATCGATCTGCGGACTGAAGGGTCCCAGGTTCTATTCTGGTCAAGGGCTTCTACCTTGGTTGCGGGCACATCCCCAGTGGGGGGAGGGGGGGAGTGTAAGAGGCAACTGGTGGATGTTTCTCTCTCATCAATGTTTCTAACTCTATCCCTCTCTCTTCCTCTCTGTAAAAAATCAGCATATATATATATGCCGCTGACCACAGCCTCCCTGGGCACCCAAGCAGCACAGCACACCTAAGACAGGGCGCAGCCAGAGCTGACGGGGGATGAGAGAGACTCAGATCTGCCCGCACCTTTTAGCTCATTTCCTCTCAGTGCACTAATGAGAGCTTTTACTACCGCATTGGTGTTGTTCAGAGATTGCAAAGGAACGTTTTCCTCAGAAACGATGATGCTTATGCAAGAACTGTATGCTAGTGGACACAAATCTTAAAAAGATTACATTTGATCTGCTTCACAAGCACATGAACACACACACACACACACACACACACACACACACACGACAGAGGCCTTACTGCTGCAGAAACCGAGAAATTAAATCCACTTTCATATATTTTGACCCTTCCCCCCCCCTCCCTTCTATTACTGTGCTCTTCTATCTGGAACCATGAAATAAATTTTTAAATTCTCCCCAAGTATGTCTGTCTTGATTTCACCAAAATTCCACTATTGTGGGCCACAGACCAGGTGATGTGACGGGACAGTGCTGACCTGTCACCATAGTGACACATTCCACACCCGGGGACACTTTCTTAAGTGGCCTTCCCGGGAAGGTGGCTGTTTCATGTTGGGCTCAAAGTCCCTCTGCATCATTCCACCCACTGTGACTGCCTCCAACAGCAGCCTGCTTCCCTCGCCTTCCCTCCCCGCTCCTGTGGGCCCCGGGCGCTCCTCTGCCGGGTGAGGACCTGTCACTGGGAAGGGATCTGCCCTCGGACTGGGTCAGGTTCTCACGCAGAGAGCCCACCGAGAAGCCACAGCTCAGCCAGCTCCAGTTAGCACACCTGAGTGAAGTTGCTGTGTCAAAAAGGAGAGGAGGTATAGAGACTTAGGGATGAACAATCAGAGGTGACGGTCCTCCAGGGAGACTGGAAACCGATCATGCTGTCACCACGAAGTGGCTCACAGTGTAAGCGTATTCCTGCCTTCATTATTGCATTGCCTTCGGTATTGATCCACGCTCCCAGACCCCGTGGGAAAGCAGCTTGCATCGTCTCCCAAAGGCCTGTCACAGGCCTGGTGCTGACTGACCCACTCAGATACCAGGGGGGCTCCGTACCAATCTAGCTTTTGGGACCTTTACCAGCAAACTGGGATCTGGACGTCTGGACCGAGACTCTGGGGTCTGCAGTTTTCCCAAAGCTCCCCGGAGTCTCTTCCGTGCCAGCGATGTTCAAGCAGGGTGCTGCGAGAATTTAACGTCATGCAATGCCTGTCTGTTTAAAATCAAATTTAAAAAATGACAACAGCCAACGCAACAATAGCCGTCTGGGGTGAGTGAATCAAAGTTACACCCATTTTTTTGTCAGATTGACAAAAGGGTATGTGTTGGTGTGCCTCAGGATTTTAATAGTTTATGTGACACACGATGAAAAAGGTTGGAAATCACTGTTCTACACAACCACACTTGGAACTCCTGCTTTAGAGCAAATGCTGAGATGGCCTCTCCTCTTTATAAACAATTACATAAGAAAAGTATCAGCAATGAAGAAAGTTTTAATAAAATCAATAAGAGCGTGTCAGCATATTCCTGCACACCAAAGTGTCAGGGTGGCCTGATGGTGACAATTGTAAAAACGGAGCAACATCTGACTGACGTTGTAGTAACTGCTACTAACCAAAACCGATTACTGACAGGGTAACATGAAATGGGTGAGTAGTTTACCTGAAACAAATCTGAGAGGATTAGACACAATGGGTGGGATTAAATTTGTATGTCACCATAAAGACAAAGGGAGTGGGAATTGTCAAAGCATAACTCATCTTTCCTGGGAGTAAGGAGGCTCATCCGAAGGCAGAGCACCCTGAATACAATGGACCAAAATGGACAAATAAGAAAAACAAGAAGTAATCAAGTTTGAGAAAGAGTCATTTGGGAGAGCTAAAAAGATTATAAAATGAAGTGAGGGGAGAGAGACATCCGTCAACATCCCTGATGACAGGTAAGGAGAGGGAGATGGCAGGAGCTTAAAGTCTGTGCAAGGCATTTTTCAGGCACCAGAGGAGCTGATGTGAAAATTTATTGGGCAAAAAGACAATGCAGATGCTTCACACATAACACGCAGCTAAGTGCCGTGCCCGAGCTTACTCACAGAGCTGAATCTGAGAATTCAAGTAGCAAAGTGGGGTTTGGGAGCGGATCATCAACATTCTATTGTACGCCCAGACCCCAAGCCCTGGGAGTAGAGCATCCATCCGCAAAGAAAGGAATTGCAAATATTACATACAAACTAGCTGATGCTGCAGAACCATAAGGCGTCAGACAAAGAAGGAAGACAATGAACTCCATCAGCTCATAAATAAACGAGTCAACTGGGAGAGTGTGCAGAGCGCCAGTAGCTCTGTAAAATCTGTGGACTTAAGGCCTGGGTCAAAATCCGCAGAGCTCTGTGACATCAGGTGAGGCTGTAACATGAAAAAAAAAAAATGTAAATATCAATTCATCAGAAACAGAAGAAAAAGAAGAAAACGCCATGCACAATTTCTAAAACTCAAAGCAATTGTGGGTTTGGTGAGACTCCCAGCTGCAATGTATGCATAGTTCTTGAATGAGAACATAATATTGCAGAACATAACGAATGCTCCCCAAGTAGGAGAACACAGATTAACACTGTGAGCAGGCGTGAGAATTAAGCCTGGCTCTGGAAAACTGTGGACAGCGTGGGCCACCTCATTAGGGGACTGGTCACAGTCGATGGTGTGACATTTGACACTAACTGTTTTTAAGCACAGGCCTGCTTCTTCCATTATTAATTTCCACCTGAGGGCAGATGCCAAGCGAACTTCACTTTAGCTGCTGCCTCCTGCTGCCATTTCGACTGTCAGGAACAGCAGGAGTCAAAAATGAGAAGCGCCACCTTTTGAAAACTGACAGCTTTGTGCAGTCCCACGTCTTGGGGAGAGGATTGTCACCCGGGCCTCCCGTTGCCATTTTGACAAAGGAGCGGTTCTCCCACATCCATCTTAAAATGGCAAGTGGAGACACATTTGCAATTGGCTGGACTATCCTGGGGCAGGGAGTAACTCAGAGTCTGTTCAACTGAGAGGGAAAAAAAAAATTTAATAAAAATATAGGTTTTTTTTGTTTGACCTTTAATGTAATAAAGAGAGTGCAATTTACAACGTGGTGAGAGGACCCATAATAAGCCGAGATGATTTTAGTTCGATTTTTTAAATAGAGAAACGGTATTAATTAGCTCTGTAATTAGTGAAGGAGATAATTAAGAAAAGAGCTCTGAAGGAGTCAAGATGCTGAAATGGATAGAGTGGACAGCTGCTTCAAGGTTAATGGTTACAATCCAGGATTTTTTTTTTTTTTAAGAAAATGTATTTTCAAGCATCAGAATTCAATGTTGGGAAAGAGCCAAAGAGATGCTGGAACCATCTCTCCCTTCAGAGTGTAGCTGGTAGGAAAGAGGCAAAGAAGGAGAGGGGAGTGGTGACGGGGAGGAGAGCTTTTGCAGGCACAAAGGTTGGGGCATGAGTCTGCCAATCGAAAGGAAAAACACATCCTTTTCCTTCAGACAACTGTTGTCACAAAATATAAGCATTTCGAAGAAATATAAATCACCATAATTACTGACCTTATCTATACTAATAAAAGGGTAATATGCAAATTGGTCAGGACACCCTCACAGTAATGACCGAACAGCAGGCTGCATGGGACAACAGGGCCAGCAGGGGGGTTAGTTGGACAACCAAACGACTGAGTAGCAGGCAGGGGCAGCCAGGCTGGCAGGGGGAGCAATGAGGGGTGACCAGGCCGGCGGGGGGGCAAGAGGGCAGTTAGGGGTGACCAGGTTGGCAGGGAGGGGCAGTTAGGTATGCAGGTGAGCAGTTAGAAGCCAGCGGTCCCAAATTGTGAGAGGGATCCCAGATTGGAGAGGGTTCAGGCTGGGCTGAGGGGAATACCCCTCTACCCCATGCATGAATTTTGTGCACCCGGCCTCTAGTTTCATAATTAAAGACATATTGATCACATTCTAGCTTCATGTGAGGAGGTTGGTGAGGACATGGTGCTGTGTCTGAAGGCCCTGCATGACACCCCACTGCAAGGGATACTGTCAAGAAAGGCAGAGGGGAGGCATCAGCACCCCTGAAATCTGCCTCTGCTTTGTTACAACCACTGAACTGTGAGGACCCAAACCCATCTCTCAGCTGGGAGAGTGTACACAAGGCACAAAAATGCAGGCACCCCAGAAGTGTATACACACATTAACAGCGGGCAGCTCAGTTTCCACTCCTTTTCCGGTTTAACTGATTTGAAATAATGGGTGAAGCCAGAGTAAGCTTCGACCAGAGGAAATTTATCCGCTAGGCTTTTTTATGGGGAAATATAAAAGACAAAGTTTACGGTACAAAACTGGCCATAGCTGACAAACTGAGGGCACACAGATAGCAGAGGAAATGATTCTTGATGTTTGTGACTCCTTTGCTTCATGTTATCAGCAGTTTGAAAACAGGCGCTGACAAAAAGTTACTCATTTCTAGAGATTCATTTAAATTTTGAAAATGAAGTGTATGTTAATAAACATTGACTTCATAATCATTCAAAGTGTGTGTACAATTTTGGGACACCCTAAATAAGAGACTCTCTAGTGAAATTTAAGGGAACCCCAGTTGGTTGGGTAATACAGAAAGATGGCAAAGGCGGCAACCTTACCCCCTTCCCAGACATGCTACGGACTCAGATGACGAGAGGTGATGAGCCGGGATGCCTACAGGAGCAAAAGCCACCCTCCCTCACAGGAAGTGGCCTCTGGTCTGAGGTTGAACAATGGATGCAGCACTGTGCAGAGACCTGCCACAGGTTATCTTTAGAACCGAGGTAAACAGAGGCAGGGTACCTTCTCCCGGGTCCCATCGGGGCCTCCTGTGAAAGGACAAGCTGGGCATCACTCAGTGACTCACATCCTGGCCGTAATGATCGAGTGGTAACTGGGGTCACACCTGGACGATTGTCTGGATACTCTTCTTCCACCATCTTCTTCCACTTGAGGAACTAACTTCCCACCACCTCTGGTCAGAGCAGCTAAACAATTCAGGGTTTAAGTTCCCTCAGTTTTCCACATCCACGCAGAGCCTAATCTTCAGCTTTTTAGTCCATGAAATAAGAGCCACTTTTCTCATAGCATCTGCCCTAATGCTGATCAGACCTGAGTGCTAACTTAACTCTCCTTTGCGAGAGGCTTTGAAGGCAAACCAGTCCATCTGAAATTATTTATGGCCTTTGAGTGAGAAATATCAAATTTAAAAATCTACCATTTGCGGGGAGAATAACTTTGGAAAAATCAATTAATATATCATTGCTTAACACAAGGATAAGCAAACATTAAAGAATGGGGAAAGTAAGTTATAGACAGTACTTGGCGCACAAGCTTTAATATGCCTTCACTTACAATAGTTAATAGAAAGAAATAATCAATGAGGCCTGAGGAGAGTGAACAGAACTCTTCCTAGGGGACACTAAAAACTCCAGAGTAAATTAATTGTGTGTTTTTTTAGTTTGCTTTTGCCTCGAGCACCTGAAATGGAAGTAAATAAAACTGATAAAGTTCTGGCCCCTCATTTTTACCCAGAGTTCCCAAATTTTGAGCTGCCTTCAACCCAGATACGAAGTTTGGCTCTTTCAAGAGGAAGGAGTGAATAAAGCCGCTTGTGTACACCATACAATTCTGTTTCCTTCTCCTTCCGCCTCCCTTCGGCTTGCCTGATTTGTGGACTGCCTCTCATGACTTACAACCTGCATGCAGACTTGGGCTTTTGGGAAATTGCATAGCTTTGACCTTCTACTGCCTTTGACCTCTAACATCTTGACACCCCTCCCCCTCCTCTTTTCCACCAGGCCCCCAGTTTAATTCTGAACCTGGATCTTGCTCCCAGAGTTCCGGTTTTCAGACAGCTGTTCCCCTGGATCAGTCTGACAGCTCAGTGGATGCTCAGTGTGGGCTGACAGTCTCACACTCAGGATGGGCATATTTGTGTCATGACATCTGAAAGATTTAAATATGCATCTCACAGGGTATGCCACCAGGTTTTACAATGAGGGGGGCTTGTTTAACTATGACTACATCATGCATTATTTGCATTATATGCCTCCCATTTGACAAGATGCAATCAATTCTGTGTTCCCTTTTGGCTAGTTCCACATCCACCCTGTACATTGGAGCTTCTTTAAATATGTGTTCATTTCTCACTTTTTCAGTAATACTACAAATGTAGCAAATCACTCTTTTTTTTCTTGCTAGTTTTCTGCAAAGACAGATGTAGCATCACTCTTTATTGTTTTCTCATTTTCCTATTCAGATGATCTAGAATGCGATACAAGTCAAGTGTTTCTCACTGTTTCTAGTCGCCCCACTCTCCTGAAATTGCATTGTGAATGCTCACCAATGACATTTTATTTTTCCTTTTCAATCCTCATTCTCTGTATCCCATGCCAAACCATACACATTGAACACACCGAAGAATAGGTAAGCAGGATGAGAGCAAACATAGCCCAATTTTAAGGAGCACAGGAGGCTAGATGAGGTCAGTCTCAGCAGTTCATCCTGAGCATCAGATGAGCCTGTCCATCAAACATGCTAGATGAGTAGCACATTCAAGTAGCAGGTAGGCAGTGAAGCCAAAACACACATTAGGCTCAGAAAATAGAGGAGGTTGAGTCTGGGAATTATTAGATGACAGAGGTAAACAAGATGTCCCACAGCAGGCTCAAAGCCAACATCTGAGAGTCAGCAATGTGCAAAGACCGAGAGCCTGGCTCAAGGGTGTTTCCCAGTGCCTCTACCAGGAACAGGACCCCAGCCCTGCGCCTACTGGTGGAGGCAGGAGTGAAGAGCTGACGAGTAGGGAATTAGGGGAAGAAAAATAGCAACAGGTCCTGACATCCCCTCACAAGATGCTGAAGAATCTGACCCTAAATTCTATCTTAAAATCTCCCTTTCCTTTGTCTAAGACGTTAATTTTTCTCCAACCCTTTTTATTCTTTAATCTCTGTAGTCTTTGAAAACCATTCTTTCTTTTTCTAAACACTAACTTTGTCTAGATAGATAGATAGATGATAAAAATATAGATGATACAGATAGATATAGATGACAAAGTTTACACAGAGATAAGCATGTTAAAAGTTAAAAGATAATCTTTTAACACAGGGAGTTAAAAGTTTACATATGTACAAGTATGTGAATGTATATGTGTTTGAATATATGTATATATAGGTATGTAATATGAATGAAATGTATATTTGTGTCTATAAATATTTTATATATGCGTGCACTATAATATGTTTACATTGTGGTCACAGTGTGTGAAGTGTACTCTTACCCTAGAATATACTGTCTACACATTGTAAAACTATGACATACTCATGTAGCTAAGTTGACAAATAGGATAATCTTATCACAATCTTACCAGGAAGGCACAGCATGATTTTCATAGAGACACAGAACGGAGGGGCACAGGGGCTTTGGCGTCAGGGAAATGGGGTTTGGCTTCTTCATGTTTAACGGTGACAAACGCCTGAAAATGAGGGCTTCTCAGTGTGCCCTGAAAGCAGCTCTTCCCCCACACTTTCTGTCGCCCTGCCCTCATCCTGACTTCGCTGCCACAGAAACCATTCATTAACCTACCACGCTGGCCCACCTACACTGGCTGTCTTAGACTTCAGTCCTGACCGAGACTTTCATATTGTGAAACGGCTCTCAATTACTTCATCTGGAAGAAAAGTGAATGTCTGGCTAGAACACAATGGCCAGAAATGACCTCTACCGATGTTAATGTCAGATGTTCACAGAGACCACCAAATGGAGTCAATTGTTTATAAAGACAAGTAAGTTTAACATGAATGTCATCATCTTTTCTGGAGGCTTGAATTCACAAAGACAAGTCTTGGGTGTTAAAGAAAGGCTCTTGATAATCACTTCTAAAAGATCAGTGGGTGGATGCACTGTAGAGATAGCAGGAATATAGCCACAGAACAAATGAGGAAAGGCGTCAACGGGTTCCTCTGTTCAGGATGTACAGTAAACCGCCATACTGACATCCATGGTTGCTATCACTCACAGGAAAAGGATGCCTGGTCCGTTGACAGGGATGAGTCTCCAAACTGAGCACTGACGTGGCTGTATTCAATGTCACTGTCATCGGAATGAAGGACCTTGAGTTTGCCTATAGCTGTGACACTTAACTACCTCGGAGAGAAGGTCACACCATAACCAAGCCCTGGTTTAACTTTTTACGAAATGCAAATGGTGATGCTACCTACTCAAGAGCAGTTTTGCTATTTAAGCAAAGTTACAAAGTCCTTTCAACATTGCAGGGCAGTAGCTGTGGTCCCAGCTCTGAGCCCAACACATGGTCTAACCTCTCCGAGCCTGTTTTCCACCCCCAGGGGAAGGGAGGTAGTCTACCCTTCAGCCAGTGCTTCTCAAACCTGCCAGCCAAGTCCCCTAAGACCAGAGGAGGCTGACCTGCACCCACAGGATCGAGTGGACACGTAGAAAGGACCACGGCGAGCCTGACATTTCTTTGAAGTTTTTAAATTAAATGTTATGTTTTATACGATGAGTACCTTATCCTGCATCATAGGAATATCTATTTGTATTTTAAAAACCTTTACCCCCAAGTCTTGCAGTCATATAAATTTCCCAGGAAAAGCATTTCCCAGTGAACCACTGCCTGGAGAAACAGAACGCTGTGTGGAGCTTCCGGCAGGGCTGGGTTATATAGTAACCAGGACATCGTCTCCATTCCTTCCATGGGGCCACTGTATTGTCCCCATTAGAGGATTCTTGGATCACTTGTCCCTGCAGCTCCGCCCCTTCTCACTCCCAGGGAGGATGCAGCCCCCAGGAGCTGTTTGCAATGCACACAATTCAGCCCACTGTCAACGGACAGCAGCATCGCAGGTAACCTAATGTCTTTCCAAAACAGTGTGTTTGTGTTTCCATCTGAACACTCTAAGGTCACTTAGAATGTACCAACATAGTTTTAAACTCAATTTATGTCTGTGAACTCACAGAGGATGCTCAGCAGGGGCAGCGCTGGGATGGCCATAGCTCAGAGTGTGTAATCTAAGGATGCAGAGACCAATTTATTCTCTTTAAAGAGTGCATAAGTGACTGTAATCTTGGGTGTTCATAGATGTTTTTGTCTGGATCTAGATTCCAGATGTAGTGTATAAGTTTAGGCTATTTTCAACATACAAATTAAGTCTCTAAAAATGCTTTGTTAATGCTATCATTCTGTATGTTAGTGACGCCATTTTTTATGTCTTAGCTATAGCATTAAAACCGTATATCTCTCCATGTCTTATTCAGCTTCACACCCTGGCCATCAGTTGGCCAGCAGCCGTGTCCATAATGAGAGCTTGAAAAAGGGTTGTTTAATGCATGAGTTATAGACAGTTCCATAAATGTCCTTTTAGAATTAATGAATAATTCTCTCACAAAACATTTTATGGATACTGTGATTTAAACTTGTGATTGTAATCTTCATAACAAAAAAAATGTTGAAATCAATACAAATTTGTTTTTCTTAAGTTTTATAATTTACTGCAATTCTTTAGGTCTGGGTCATTTGAGCTAAAAAAGCTATATATTATTACAATTAGTAAAATCTTGTCTAATGAAAAGAAAATTCTCACAGGCACTAGAACTTCCAGATTTTACATTAAAAAAAAAAAATCAGTAAATGCTTTCAACTCAACACATTTTAAAAATCAATTGTCTCCTGTAACTAAATCTAGCACAATCACACAGGGTGCAAGCTGACTGGTGTCCTGCTCCTGGCTCCTGGTGACTGTTATTTTATATGGTAACAGTGTGACTTCTCAGCAGCAAGCCAAAGTAATTTATGTATGTTGGTTGTTATTGGCCTTGACTGATGAAATCTGGGTTCATTATTTAAACATCAGATATCTATGTTATGATGTATTCATGATACCATTTTCTCTCCTCCCATTATTCTTTAAAACTCAAGTAATATCTTCATCTTTGTTCTCTTCTTTGCTGACTGCACCTAATTTTCCCGTTATTTTGACAGAAGTCGGTTTGACTTAAATTGTTGGTAATAACTCTTAGAAGGATGCTATCTAAAGGAATAGAGGAATAACACCTGGTAGCTGTCTCTGGAGAACAGTATACCTTCAAAAAACAGAAAGTGTCTTTTATTTTAAAACTATTCTATTAAAATATGTAATGCTCTTTAATAACTTCTATTTCAAAAGAAGATATTCATTAGCAGGCACATTAAATTATAACAAGTTAGTATTCCCCCTACCTTCCAAAGACTAAGAATTATATTTTTAGATCTGCTAAAAGCAAAATGAAAAAAATAATATGAACTGTTGGTTTTTAGAGCTGTGCACCCAAAACAAAACCAAAAAAATTCTAAGCCAGAACCAACCATGCCCTGACAGTTAACTCAGAACACCCGTGGCAGGGATCACTTGAATTTTCTTCTCAACGATTATGGTTTTAATAGTGAGAATCAGACTTTCCCTGACTTCTTCCCTCACTCATCTGCTAGATCCCCACACGGCTCTGCCCACTTCTGCTGGTCTTGGAGGACGTCCCATATTAGGTTCTGAGAAGCACCCTAAGGTTTTCTAGATTTGACTCCCCTCGGTTATGTCCCTGTCACCAAAGCCACCTGGGAGCTACGCCAGGGCTATGGAACCTGTAGCTGGCGGGGCCTGGGCGGTGGGCCTGCTGGGGAAGGAGCCAGAGCTGTCCTGATCTACATTTTAGAAGCAGGTGCACTTGACTTGACACTCTTTATCTGTCACAGATCTAAAGAAATGGGGCAGTGTCCAAAGACATGTCAGGGCACATTTTACACTTGTATCCCCAAAATATCATTTTCCTCATCATTTTGCAGGTGATTTCCAGCTGACAGGGATATTAGGAGGAATCTCCAGAGCCCCCAGTCCTGGTCAAACCTTGGCAGACAAATCGGAGTGATGACCCAGCGCTCATGAGTGTGGGCGCACCTGGTAAGTATGGGTTATAAATCCTCACCAGGGCAGAGGGCCCGAAGCACCCACTGTAGAGGAGTCTAGCGACACGGCTAAAGGGGAAGCAGAGGGAGGGATACAGGGCGGCTGAGAGCGAGGCTCCTTTCCTTGGCCACAACCGTCACTGTGAAGGGCCTGCACCATTTTAATTTCCACAGGTGACAGCAAGCTGAATATATGGGCCCTTCAGCTCCTCACTGAATTTCTCGTCTTCTTTGCAGTGTAATTATGTCAGCTTCCTTAAATGCGACCTCTCCTAGTGTCCGTCTACGTGAAACATTGTGTGCACTTGAACACCTCTGCCAAATACACGGACGGTTCATTCTTCCTGCAGTTTTCAAACTAGCCTCGGAATGAACAAAGCTGCTGCAGCAGGATACAGCAGCCTTGGATGTATTTGTCCATGTTATAGGGACTACAGTAAGACAGCAGAATAACTTACTTTAAGTTTAATTCTAATCAAAACCATTTACATAGAAACTGATGTGGTGACAATTCCTAACATTCAGAACCTTTAAAGGAATGAAAAGTAGCAGGTGTTAAATATCAGTCAGCAGATTATGGCATTTATATGAATAAAGAGAAATATCCAGAAAAATATAAGCGAACAAAATGCAATCAACCCATCTGAAATTAACCAGATTAGTATAGTCTGTCCCAGGAAACCTTATGGCAGGGTCTTTGCAATGCCAATGTCAGGAATTTTTTATCTTTTATTTATTTTTATCTTTTCTAAAATATATTTTTATTGATTTCAGAGAAGGGAAAGGGAGAGAAAGATAGAAACATCGATGAGAGAGAGAATCATTGATAGTCTGCCTCCTGCACGCCCCCTACTGGGGATCAAGCCCACAACCCAGGGCTGTGCCCTTGACTGGAATTGAACCCAGGACCCTTCAGTCTGCAGGCTGATGCTCAACCACTTTGCTAAACCAGCTAGGACTGTCAGGGATTTTTTTTAAAACTAAATCTCAAAAAAGGTAAATCAATAGCAAAACTCAATCTACTCAATGAACATCTAAGAGAACTAACATCCATCTTTATTAGCTTGCAGTGTAACAGAAGGCAGGTCCTGGGCACCATTCATGATGTTTTTGGTGAAGCAGCTACAGTACAGATTTTAAAGAAGCTTCTCCACTCAAAACCGTACTTTGCATTTTGAGGGTACTGTCCTATTGCTCCCTCCATACTTGCTCCCAAAAAGAACCATGCCACGCCCACGTGGGAAAGGAGGGACACCTAGGGACTCGGGGCAGCCTGGAGCAAACTCAGTGTGAGGTCAGGATAAACTGCCAACATCCCAGAAAGAAGAAAAGACAGACTCCTCCATGTTTGCAAGTGCTTGTTTTTAAATACACGATTGGCATTGCCATAATTTATATGCAGATTTTAAAAATTCAAATTCTAGGCATTTGATAAAAAGTATTAGTAAAAAAAAAAAATCTTCAATTACAAGTTAATATTTTTTTAATTGCAATGAACTCTTTGGTGTTTTGAAAGACTTTTGTCCTTGAGTAAGTTACATGGCATACTCAGGCTAGGAATTGCACGTTTCCTAGCTGATAACACAAACCAAGTATCTTTTGCTGAGACTGTAGCTGACACAGGCCCCGGGTGAGAGATTTCCAGGCCCCAGGAGGGGGAGAAGGGAGCGGACCGCCCCTGGACTGCTGTCTTACAGTCTGCAAGCTCCAGAAACAAAGGAGCCTTGTCATTGTTTTATGATGTTTCAACTCTGCTGGGAGGCGGCTCTAGTCAGCTTCCACTGCAGGGGATGCATTTGATGGGAATCTTGAAAGCGGTTGAGTGATATAAAGTGTTGACTTTTATCCTTCCCGGGCACGAGTTTGCTTCTTCTTTGAAGGATCTTTACCTGGGAAGCTTTCAACTTCCATCGCCACAACAGCCTCCTGTGCCAGACATGAAACAGAATTAACTTTTCAAGGACATGGTGGTCCGGAGAGAGGAAAGCTACTCAGGAGCTAAACATGAATACAAAAATCTAATCAGCTCCCAAATTAACTTCAGTGTTGGGAACAGCCTATTCCCTCACTTATATCTACAAAGGTTGTACGTGAAACTCTACATTAAAGAGAAAAAAAGGGGAAAAAAAGGAAAAAAGGAAAAGAAACAAACAAACAAAAAACACCCTGCAATCCAGGTATAGGTGCCACAGAGTTTCTACAAATTTCTTCATTTTAAGTGTGTTACACGGTGCAGAGTATAGCACTGTGGTTGGCAAACTGCGGCTCTTGAGCCACATGCAGCTCTTTGGCCCCTTGAGTGTGGCTCTTCCACAAAATACACGGCCTGGCTGAGTCTATCTTGAAGTGGCGTTAGAAGAAGTTTAAGTTTAAAAAATGTGGCTCTCAAAAGAAATGTCAATGGTTGTCCTGTTGATCTTTGGCTCTGTGGACTAATGAGTTTGCAGACCACTGTTATAGCATAACAATGGCTTTATCTCCATGAATATAAATAGCCTCTAAATAGAAATAATTTCCTCTTTTCCAAACTTTTATTTTAAAGCTCACATTACTGAACAATCACATATAGTGTAAAATTAACTGGAAATTAATCTCTTCAATCAGCAATGTGAGTCTGTTAGTAAGAAGCAGTTAAAACTGAACAACACTGGGCTCTTCATCCACCTGTAATTACAGGCACATGTGTAATTATCCACATGTTAATTACAGATGACAGACTGAGGAAATGTGGCTGTTCAACTGCTAAAAGCAGGTTCAACTATTAACCTATGAAAAACATAAAAACAAAAACATTTTAATGCAAATGCAGGGCAAACAGCAAGCCAAGGCTTTGGGCTCTTCTGTACATTCAGCCTGTGTTTGTAAGATGCCTCCTCTGTCACTGCTCTCTGGTCACGTTCACTCAGTAGTAGTGCATTTCCACTCATGAAGTTCACTGGTGCATTGTTTTTTTTAATCAGGTCTTAACCCTTGAATCTACTACTGAGATGCTCAATGGACTAGTAATTGACTCATAACCTTTTTTTTTTTTAATCTCTACAGTCCCTGTTAACAGAGATGGAAATTAACAGTATATACTCCAGAGTGTTAATGTATACCACTGTATCATTCTATGATATTGACAGATTTGAGGACTTGATGGGCAACTTGCCTGAACCCAGTTCCATGTGCTGCTTCTGTTGTCACAAGCATTTTTGAACAAGGAAGCAAATATTGCTGAGCCACAGTGGGAAACATTATAAATGTTCAAAGAGGTACCTAAGTGAGTAATGGAAAAGGAAAAATACCAGGAGAGCCTAGGCCTCACTGTAGAGCAAGCATGTCAAACTCATAGACCACAAGAAGCCCACAGGGAATATTTTGCATCCCAGTCGATATAACGGTGTGTAAGGGACATTTTAATAAAAATTTAATAACTTAACTTTTATAGCATCCTCTTATACATAATTCTATATAATAAAAGGCTAATATGCAAATGGACAGAGTAGCAGAATGACCAGTTGCTATGACATGCACTGATCACCAGAGGACAGATGCTCAATGCAGGAGCTGCCCTCTGGTGGTCAGTGCATTCCCACAGGGGGAGCACTGCTCAGACAGAAGCCGGGCTCATGGCTTGCAAGCTCAGTGGCAGTGGTGGAAGCCTCTCCTGCCTCTGAAGCAGCGCTAAGGATGTCCAACTGCCAGGCCTAAGCCATCAGTGGGACATCCCTCAAGTGCTCTTAGACTGCGAGGCTGCCGGCCAGGCTGAGAGACCCCCTCACCCTGGCCCTCGAGTGCATGATTTTCGTGCACTGGGCCTCTAGGTATTAATAACGAAATACAACATTCACTAATGACTGATTACTCTAATCGCGTTGCATTCATTTCCCTTACACACCTTACACACAGGCGCACCATTTCTTCCCACGAATACTAGCAGCCAATATTTTAGCAGCTGATGGCCACGTCATTCGTCTTAGACTGACTTGTTTGGTGTGCATCAGTAAAGATTTCACTTTCGGAGAACAAGAAAAATAGGTTTATTTGCATTATGCTTATTAATTTGTGCAGTTATTCAGTGTCTGGTAAGTTAATGTTCAAGAAAAAATATTTTTATTAAGATGTTCCATGATTACTCATTTATTTCAGCCCTCTGTATTCAGCATGTGTCTATTGAAACAAACCTATGTTTCTATGAAAATTGAAGCTTTTGTGTTTTTATGGCCCGCATAAACTTAAATCTTGTTTATTTGGCCCTGTTGGCCTTTAAGTTTGACATGCATGCTGTAGAACCAACATATTGCACAAGCACAGGGTTTTAGAGAACATAGACAAGAAAAAAAGCATTGCTTTCTGAGCCAATGAAATAAAGGGGTGGGCTTCCTTGTCCAGCGAGTTTCTGACCTGGTAGAGCCAGAACCCAACTGCCAAGTCTCCACCGGGCCTGGCTTCCATGACTCCATCTGCCATTAATTGTCGTATAGAATGGAGTGTCTACAGTGTGCAGTCACTTACATAAATTATTTCTTTACAGAATCAAGTAGAGATTATTGGCTTTAAGTGGAAAGGTAATTGTTCATTATTAGGTGTCCGCTCTTCACATTATCATACAGGGTGGGGCAAACACAGGTTTACAGTTGTGAGTATGAGAAGCAGAGAGCTTATTCTTATTAACTATTGTGTTACGTCCAATACACATGGCTGTAAACCTACGTTTGCCCACCTTATACTCACTAATGTCATTTTTTTTAAAATCGGATTTTACTTTCAAATAAGCCCAACTTCCACATGGATGTTTGGCTTTCCTTTGTCTTTCATTCCTTCTTTTCCCCTTCTTTCTTTTCTTCTCTCTTGTTCTGTTTTTTAAGATCTTCTCTTTTAATTTAGATGTTTGTTACATGGCAGTTGTTCCTGCAGTGGCAAATAAGATGGGATGAACAGCTGGTAGGCATGGAGATACAGGCTTTGTGTCTATATAGACACACATCCACCCCTGTCACTTTCATTCCCCTCGGACAGTGAGGTCTCTGAGAGTGAACTGAGAGGGCGGTGTGTGATCCCCCACTGCACACTGCAGACACAGGAAGCCTGCTCTTTTGTGTCTGGACCAGAGTAATTTCAGACTTAGTGATCTCCTCAGCATGGCCAGTGTCCCCGTTATTCCTGTTAAAACCTGAAAGATGCATTTACTTCCTTCCTCCTCCTCTTCTCCCAGGATTAATGTATCCTATAGTCTTTCTAATTTTTCCCATGAATAACTTTCCAATTAAATTCTTCTTTTCCATCTGCCTTCACTTAGTCCTAACCTTTCTCTCACTCACCTGAATGATGACAATATATTTGTAATTGGCCTTTTTTTGCTCCCAAGGCCTCACTTTGATGAAGTATCTAAACTAAAAATCTGCTGATGAGCATTCAAGGACCCTGAAGATCATGGACAAGCACCTGGCTCCCTCCCAGAGTCCCCTAGGCTCTCCCTTTCCAGGGCCTGTCTCACCACCTTCCCACCCCACCCCAGCGGGCTGAGTCCACTCCAGAAACACTGAGCTACACTTCATTCCCGGAACTACCGACCGAATTCCCTGCTGGTCTTCACCTGGTCGCCTCCACAGCCTTCCCTACAACTCAGTCCTGGCATCACTTCCTCCAGGAAGCCTGCCCTGGCTTCTCAACGTGAAGCTAAGGTACCTATCTTCTGAACTCTCAGATAACTCCAAGCACGACTCTAGCAACACAAAAGCACTATTGGAACCATCTATGTATACGTCTGTTTCTTTGAAAGCTCCATTCACAGCGGAAAAGGGTTTCCTAAATGTGGCAGGGATTCATTGAAGGTGCATCTATTTCTATAAGCAGTTAATTCATTAAGAAGGTATCCTGGGAAGGCATGTGTTGCAAAGATTTTTTGAGGAAAGATCATATTCAGACAGGAAAAGAGCAGGAGAGGTTTCACAATGGCAGCGGTGCCTGGTAGGCACATCACATGCGTGTGAAATCCAATAAGCAACTGTCCATGACAGAACATGTCAGGAAGACGGCGATGTGAAAGTGAGAGACCTGTCAGGCAACATGACGCAGCCAGCATAGCAGAAATGAAGCGCGTGGTTGGTGTAAACCACAGGGAAGGGAAGAATAGAGTAAACGGAGGGAGGGCTTTTATTGACAAACTAGATATTGAACTATAGTTGGAAAGTAATAACAGGTATCATTGATTTGACATGTGCTTTGTGTTAGAGACCCAAATAACCACTATAAATGTGCTCACAATTAACCCATTACTAGGAACTATAATAACTCGATTTTTAAGGAAATTGGGGCACACAGAGGTTAAGCAACGCATCCAAGATCGCACAGCTAGTTGTACAGAACCAGGACTCAACACCAGGCAACCTGGCTGGGGAACTCACACTCTTCCAAAGTGAGAGGATTTTAAACCGGAGAACGAGAAATATATACAGCAAGGAATAGAGTGCAAACATACTTCTGCTACATTTTTAATGAGTGACCCATCAAACCACCTTCAGCTCTGTCTTCTCGGAGCTCAGAAGTCGGTCCTTTACTAGGACACTCAGACACACATCGGAGGGAAAGTATTGGTGTTCTTGCAAAGCGCTATTATCACCTGTGGACACAAGCAGGGGGAAGCTGCATGAGCAGACGACTCAAATCCTCACCGTCTCCACGCGGACTGCATCTGCCTCCCGTCCGCCCTCACAGAATCCAATGAGAAGTAGTCTGCCAGATGCTGAGGGAGAAACCATGAGCCTGGACCCTCACATGCACGCTGTGTGAGAACCCCGCGGAGGTGGCGGGCATAGCATTTCAGGACGAAGGGGAGCCCTGGCTGTGCTATGGAAAAGGCTTACCTTCTCCGTGGCTCCAGGCCCAGTGTGGCCAGAAAACTGTCCTTCCGGTGGTGATGTACACTTTAAAGCATCAGGAATGTGATGCTAAACATGCAGACCTTAGAACTAAGCAGCGGGGTTGGCATCTCTCACTAGTACACCTAATTCCTTCTCATCACATGTTTGCATCCCATCCCTGGACCATTGGCATCTCGACACTCAGAGGTTTTATAATAGTATGGTGGCCTAGACTGACCACTTCCCCAACACTGATGCCCTCCGATAATAAATCACTTCCCCAATTCTGCCTGAGAATAAGGGAACTGAACACCCTGAGCATCTGTTTGTCACATGGCCGGCCAGTTAGAGACCCCAAGTCCCAGTTCCCCACTGTATCCGATACAGTCATGTGATTACGTCCTAGCAAATGAGGTGTGAGCAGAATGAGGCATGCAACTTCCAGGTCAAATCCCTTATAATGGACGAGCTTGAACTTCGCTTCCTTTCCTCCCACACTCACTTGGACCAGACTTCACGCCTCTCTGGCCATGCAGACAAGACCCTGAGGCAGAGCAGAGCAACATGACGGGGCGAGATGGTTGGGATCCTGGGAAAACCTCATTAGGCAGAGGTTTCATGCCCGGACCACCTGCTGACTCTGAACGCCCGTGAGAGGGCAATGACCAGCGTGCCTGAGCCACTCTTCTCTTCAGATCTCTTCAATGTGGCAGGTCAACCTGTCTGTGGCTGAAAGGGCACCGAGGAAAAGGCTCGCAGCTGAGAAAGTTAAACGGCCCGCTGCACCTGCAGATGAGAGTGGGCCCTCGGTGGTCTGCATGCCACAGGGCGACACAGGGAGGGGGCCTGTGTCACCTGGCTGATCAGTGCAGTTTAAGGGGAAATAGGTCACTGCTACATCATGAAGAGAAGAATAGGATGAAAAACCCGGGGATCCTCTGGGTTCCCTCCAATCCTCTGACTGGGAAGACTGAGTCACCCACAGAGAAGGACTCCTGACCTGCTCATGGTCACCTGAGGGAACAGGCAGTTTAAAAGGGGTGGTGTGAGGCTTACCATTATGTGCCATCGTGGCTGGGCCACAGGGTGCCCAGAAGCTGTGTCTGTGAAGGCGTCTGGGATGATACTGACATTTAAGTCAGAGACTCAGAGAAGCAAACTGTACTCCCTAATTTGGGTGGCTCTCATCCCATCACCCTGACTGGAACAACAACAAAAGGACCCTTTCGTTTCTAAAAGGGAACCTCTCCTGCTGGTTTGTTGAGGTGGGACCTGGTCTTTCCCAGCCTTCAGAGCCAGACGGAAACATCGACTCATTCTGGGTTCAGAAGTTGCAGGCTCTCCGACTGGGACTCTCACCATCTGCTCTCCTGGCTCTGCAGCCGGCTGCCTGCACATCCTGGGACTTCTCAGCCTCCATAACCAGGTAGGTCAATTCCTTATAACAACTTAGATAGATGATAGATGATAGATATAGATAGATGATCGATAGATAGATGTAGATAGATAGATAGATGATAGATAGATAGATAGATAGATAGATAGATAGATAGATAGAACCGGATCATACTGATTCCTTTGCACTGGACAACCCTGGCTAATGCAGGTAGTAAAGGGAAGAAGTTTCAACTGCCTCCTATATTCTCATGAAAGTCATAGAAAACTAGGGCTGTGGAAACCATAGCTATTTCAATCGCTACAGTATGAAATATTCCAATTCGCAAGTGGTGCTTAACTGTCATAATGCTGTCCACAGCCTAAGGATGGCAAGAAGGAAGGGGTATCATCAGCAGCAGACATAGGAACCGATGAGACTTTGGATCTCCCTCTGGATAGAGCATATTTTGTTGTTTGTATGAGAAAGAGTTACATTTCAGTAGGAAAGAGCATTTTCCTTTAGTGCCTATTATTATTTTATGGAAGTCTGAGAATGGGAAGCAGGGAGTGTGTTGCTATTGACTGGACCAAGAGCACAGCCAACATGAACTGGTTCGCTCAATGCTGACCTCAATGCCCTGCTCGCATCCCTCCCTGCCCTGCCGGCGCTGAAAATCCACACCCTGGCTCCTAGCCTGCCTTCCACCTACAGCTCCCCGTGTCCTTTAAGGTGTGCCGATCAATTGATATACCTCAATCAAGACTGTAATTAGGAACTGATGTCTGCAGGGCAATGCGATCACCCACTGAGCTGACGCAGATTTGGGTGAACCGAGGCTTTGTGAGCTGAATCTGCAGCAGTGCATCCTGGTCCACAGGTACAGGGTGTCCTCTGGGATGGCTTCCTGACTCTGGCAAGGCAGCAGCTTCCACAGACAGCACTGGGAGGGGTGTGGTTCATGGAGCCCAAGCTGAACCTCACTCTCCCAGCGCTGTGTCTCTCTCCCAGGTTATTTCTGCTTGATGTCTGTAGAGCTCATGTGTGGATACCAAGCAAGTGGCTTTATAATAGTACTATGATTTTTGTTTTGTTACCATCCATCCTTTTTGATAATTTACTTGACTAAGCAATTTATATTAACTAAGAAAGCTTTGATGTCAAGATTTATCTAAATCAGAAGTGTCAGGTATAGAATCGAAAAGAGAGATTCAGGCTATGACTGAAAAACAAATGGTTGAAGTTAGGAAAACGGCTACAGAGCCCATGAGAAGACCACAGAGATAAGAAGATGGCCCATAGTGGACTTTTTGGACTAACAAAGGGAAAATTAATAGGAACAGCTAAAGCACAAGGACTCCACCACTTATCCAGGAGATTGAAGCCTGAGAAAGATCCTGCTCATAGTACTATGCAGTCTTGTGTGACCTGCAAGACGGTAGGTCACTTGCTGCAGAGTTAGAGCAGAAGGCAGATCACTGAGGGTTAAAGAATGAGAAGATAAAGTAGAAGTTGAGGAATTGAAGCTGGAAAATGTTTCTCTTTTAAAAAGTTTATTAAAAAGGAAACAGCATGGCCAAAGGAAAAGTCCTACTTTGTTTCTATTTCTAACTGGGAAGGTGTGGGCATGTGCCTAGCCACAAAGGGCTGTAATGGGGAGGGAGAAGTAGAAGGCGCAATTGAAGAGTGGATAATTAATTTTTAAAAAGCATTCAGAAGTAGGAAGGAAGAATTAGGATGAGAGGCTGAGGTTATTCAGATAATCTAAACAGAAACAAGAGAAATAATAACTTCCTCCAACAAAAATTCACTTACTGCACAGGTTTAAAAAATTAACCAGTGAATCTCTTAGACTATGTCTCTCAACTCTGCTCTCAAAAGGAACACAGGAACAGAACTATGTTTGTCGCTGTTGTCACAAAGACGCTGGGAGGTTGTGCCTCACTGCTCAGCCCTGGACAGCAGAGTTCATTGCTACTCTAATTGCAATTCAGAGCCACTCCAGACCTTTGTGAAACACTGAGCTGAAGGATGTTTGCATCTAGAATGTGCTTTGCAGCTGTTAAACTCTTTCCTTTTCGTTTAAATTAAGGTTTTAAAAGAGGTCAGGCACAGTATAAGCACAGAAATTGTAACTGAAAAACAACCATAAAGAAAAGAAAGTGTTTTCTCTTACAAATACACTTCAGGAACAGTTCTCATAAAGCGTGAGGTTCAAGGAGAACTTGCTAAGTTCACACGAGTTAATTGGCAGTAAAACCCCAATGTTGTGCGATGGATGGAACTGTTCTGGGCAACATATAATACAGTTGACCCTGGGACCATGTGGAATTGAACTGCGTGGGTCCACTCATATACACGGGTTTCTCTTCCAATAAACACCTGCTTTGTTTCCGGTCACTGGAGTCGGCACATGCAAAGGTCCAGCTGTGTGCCTTGATCTACATCATTCTATACGAGGAACGTGAGCGTCCATGGCTTTTGGTTCCTGAGAGGCATTCTGAAACCAATCCCCCATGATGCCAAGGGACAACCAAATTTCTGGGGAGTCAAACGTTGTGCAAAACTTTCTACTGCAAGGTGGGCTGGCACTCTACCCACTGTGCCAAGACCCAATATAATCAATAGTGTCCCTTGTTTTAGAACATGGTTTCCATCTTCGCATTTGGAAAGATATAGGCTGATGATCCTTACAAAGTTCAAAATGCACTTTACTTCATTTCATGATCCATCCTTACATGGTAGTTGTAAGTGAATGATCTGGAACCTAACACAGCTTCTCCTAAGGGCAGAAATACTCTCTGAATCTTACTTGTGGGGCCTTGAGGACAAAGAAGCCGTTGTGCTAGGGCTTCCCTGAGAACTCTTCCAAAAGCTGTGGTCTTAACTAAATTCTCTAAGAAAAGAAAAAAAAAGAAAGAAGAAAAATAAGAAGCTGAGCAACAAGAAGCCACACGGGGAACGGAAATGCTGGTAAGTAGCTTCACAGGAGCTGAGTTGTGTAAGAACGGGACAAAGCCTGGCTGGCCTCTGTCTGGGTGAAATGTGGTTCCTGGTTTCGGGCTCCTGAGTGCTCCCTATTCTTCTTCAGCCTAAACATTTGGTGTCTGGCCAACCTCATGGCAGCATCTGCTCCCCATGGGGAGGGGACGGACTCCTTGTATTGTGGAATGAGGGATGTGTGTCAAAGTCAACCACTGGGCTGGGGGATGAACAACCACCATGAAAGCGGGCCCTTCTCCACGGGAGCACAGCTGTTGCATCCAGGGCTCAGCTGTGTTGTGTCTTACTTGCTGGGCCTGACACTGAGACACAGTAATCAGAGATGTCTGGACTTCGAATTCAGGCGGTTGGCATAGTGATGGTCTTTGCTGTCGTTCATCCCCTGGGATCACCATTCAGAGCCACTCCACACCTTTTTGAAATTGGTGCCAGGTACGCCAATCCCCTGAGATTGACAACCAGTGCCCTGCACTCTGCCCACAAGAGTCTGCGGAAAGAAACAATGTCAGCTCCCAGTGCTAGAAGCAACCTTAAAGTAACCAGGGACCTTTGTGTCTTTCCAAGCCAGACAATGGAGTGAGAGAACATTTAATTAACAATCCGCCATCACAAACAAAATATCATTTGGCCAAATGAAGGACACTCCAAAATTGCCAAGTCTCTGGAGCTGTGAAGAGGCTTCAGGTTCTCTACTGATGGAAGTGTATTACATTCAGCATCCACAGGCTTAAAGAAATCAATTGTCCCAGAAACTGGCTACTTCTAAGATGGTGCCCAATGAAATCCACCTCCTGGCACTTACATTTCCCACCACTTAAGCATGGCCTGGATGAATGACTGACTTTTTTAATGAATAGAGTACAGTAAACGAGATGAATTGTCATTTCCTCAAAAAGTTGTGACTTCCATGTTGACACCCTCTCTCACTCACTCCATCCTTCCCTCTAGAGCAGTGGTTCTCAACCTTTCTAATATCGGGACCCTTTAATACAGTCCCTCGTGTTGTGGTGACCCCAGCCATAACAATTCATAACAGTAGTAAAATGACAGTTACGAAGTAGCAATGAAAATAATTTTATGGTTGGGGGACCCACCACAACATGAGGGACTGTGTTAAAGGGTCGCAGCATTAGAAAGGTTGAGAACCACTGCTCTACAGGGAAGCACATTACCGTGTTATAAAATGCTACAAGAGGCCCACATGGCACCAAACTTACGTCTCCATCCAACAGCGGGTGAAGGCCTGAGGCCCCTCAGGGATCACCCAGGTGAGCTTGGAAGCCAATCTTTGTCCTCTCAAGTCCTGATATCTCGGTCTCCACTAACAGCATAGTTTCAGCACCATTAGATACCCTGAGCCAGAGACACACAGCTAATCAAGTCGGTGCCCAAACCCCCAGTGATGATGGAATAAATATTTGTTTTAAGCTGCTAGGTTTTGGGCTCATTTGTTACACAACCACAGATGACAAGTATAATCTTGAAATTTCTAATATTAGATTTGTCTTTGGGATAAGCAAGGCACTTTATTCATTTAAAAAAAACTATTTGAATCTTGGCACCCTTCTAAGTACTTGATAAATATCCATTCATTTAATCCCTATAACAGCCAAATGAGAGAGATTCTGTTATTTACTTTTTGTATATGAAGAAACAGATTTCAGAATGACTATGTAACTTTTCCAATGTTCAGCTATTTGAGTGGTAGAACTTAGAGTCCAAGCTTTTAATTACTATGCTATACTGCCTCAATATTTAGACAAAAACTTCCCCCCAAATGGAATCCCTACAACTGAAATATTCAAGTCAAATGTGAGGTTAGAAGTTCCTCAAGCCATGGACTCTATCTGCAGTCCAGCTCTCCCGTCGCACATACCACAAAAGCACAGGCTCAGAAACTATTGGCTGCAAAGTACTGACTCGGGGATGTGACAGCAGTAAGGTCAGGCAGAGATTTATTCTGTGTAAAATGCAATGCTTCACTGCAGGTCATCCCTATCATTATTTCAACCTACAGGGTGGAAGGAAGTGCAACCATGCATTTATATACATTCATTTTCTAGCTTCTTCTCTTTACTTCCATTTGCACCAGTTGGAAGAAAAGGTTTCTTCACTGGTCAGTGACAAAGTAATTTGTGAGCATGGGAAGCAACCCGGGAGCACTGAAAGCTCCACTGGGTGTTATAAGACCTTACTTTACTATTAGCATTCGTGCGAGGCCACGACTCCTGTGAACTCTCCTTTAAAGCTAAGAGAGCTGGTACGGGTGAAGCCTCGTGAGGTTGTCTCACGGTGAATACACAGAACCCCTCTCAGTTGCATGCATTGCCTGGGCATGCATACATCAGTGGTTCATCCCTGAGACAAGTCTTCCCACTCACAAATGCTCCTTTTCTAAAAGTGAATGCATGGACATTCAGCTGTGATGTAACAAGAGGAGAGAACACAATTCAATAGTGAGAAGTCCAGGGAGAAAAGACAATGAAGCAAGAAGTCTGTGAGCCTCAGACAGTTCCAGGGAAAGGATGTCCCACCGTGTGGATCTGAGTCGTGAGGCCAGCTGCTGCATTTGGATTGCAGAACAACTCGGTCTATAGAGATTAAGAAGTTCGCTGTGCTTCCCTAAGGAAAGATGCAGAGATGCCTGCCTTTCTTCGCAGAGAAAGGAAGAATTTCACAACACAGAGCAGAGACCAGGGAAACAGAGAGGGGAATGGGAGTATGTCTCTGTCCCACTCCCCAGGGTTCCGTTTACACACCCAAGCATTTGCACTTCAAGCTCCCCTTACTAGCAAGAGCTTGGATGTAAGTTCATAAATGAACCTCAAATCATCTGAAAAGGGATAATCTGATGCTTAGTCTTCCTAATGTTAAAGAAACACTATAGGAAAATAACGAAATGGGTTGTGTCTTAGTCTCAACATAATTACTAGTGTATCTTGTGACTGTTTAGCAACATGGAGATTATTTTCATTATCATGAACTTAGGAGTGAAATATTTCAGAGGGGTCCTAGTAAAATACATATTTCACTTTCTATATTTACTGCTATATTTTGGCACCTGTTCAAGGATTTAGTTTATTATCTGATTTTTACTAAGAAACAATACTAAGGTTACCCATATACATTGTTTTAAATAAGCAATAAACCTCTGAAGTGGAAGACTAGATAGAAAAAGGGGGAGATCTGCTGTTGATAGGAATTCTGATATTCAAATGTACCTGCAGTTAGCTGCTAAGCACTTCACCTCTTGTTTGATAAAAGTTTCCTCTATAATAGTGTTATAAATAACTAACATTTGTAAATAGCCTTATAATTTTTGAAGTGCTTTTATATTTCTTGTAATCCTTAAAAAATCCATGTGAGAGGTGAACTACAACTATCTTCTATTAAATAAGGAAAG
This sequence comes from Pipistrellus kuhlii, assembly GCF_014108245.1. Lineage (NCBI taxonomy): Eukaryota > Metazoa > Chordata > Mammalia > Chiroptera > Vespertilionidae > Pipistrellus > Pipistrellus kuhlii. Next base: position 185,788,473 of record NW_023425529.1, read on the forward strand.
AAGTTCATCAAACCAAGAACTCGTCCAGGGCAACCACATTTTCCAACTTCAAATCTAATGTTTCTTTCTCATTCCGTAGGCCTAAAGTCATACAGCTAAGGACTGCCCCATGCTCAGGAGGGATAAAGCAGAGACAGATAGTCACTGAGAGTATATCCTTTTCTTAAAGCAGCTAAGATAAATGTTTACTTCACAGAAAACTGCTATCATATGCCAAATATGACCGATGCGTAAAAAGAGAGAATAATTACCAGACTATAATACATGTAAATGTATGCCTAGATAACAGGAAAATGCTTTTAAGTAAGATTTTTATCAACTATGTCCATTTTAAACAGGAGTCCTAAATACTCCAATGCTAAGACCTAGGTCCTAATGTTAGAATGCCAAAGGGATTTTTTAAAATCCTGGCCAAGCCATCTAGAACACACAGAAAGAATACAGCAGTATTGAAAGAAAGCAAATTAAACAAACCTATTTTAGTCTTGACCTAAATTCGATGACAGGTCTGATATTCTGAATCTGCCCAGGAAAAAATATATTCTACAACTGCTTGCGAAGCTCTGAGGCGTAGTGATTTATAATAGCAGTTCTGAGCAAGTGAAAAGCCAACACTTTTGCGGTTGAACGAAATTGGGCTTGGACAATAGGGAACCCAAAACTCATTTGGATTCACGCAGTGTTTCAAAAACACATCGCTAGGACCTCTTACAATCAATCCCGGACCTAACTGGCAGCCAGAACCAAAATCTCCAAGCAGAGCTGTGCTTGGCCCAGGCTCTGAATGCTTAAAATCTAGGGCTGCATACTCATACAAGCTCTGTCCCTCTTCCTTTTCCGGTGGGACACCTGTGGGGAGAGAATTACTGTAATCCAAGTAGGATATCATAAAGCTAAAAATTAAAGTTTCACTGCCATCTGTGACATTGCATTAAAGCTCTGTTTCTAAACTGATTATACTCTGGCTTTCCCGGTAGATGGACTATAATTCAGGAAGAGCGGCCATCAATTATCGTTCACACTGTCTGCACAGGTGAGAGAGTTGGCCATGGGTTTAGCTTCTGGACAGGAAGAGATGAAGATCTGCAGGCACAGAGCTTTAGGATCCGCAGCAGGAATCTTTTTTGTATTATCTGATGGTCAGTCAGGGTTTCTAAGACCCCTGAACCCAGGCCTCCAACATCACATGGTATCAAAGCAGATGCTCTTCCAAACTAATGGAGAAAAACACTCACCCACAGCTAGTCAACTTCATGATTCCATTCTTTCTTCCCTTGGTCCGTAATACCTATTTATTCCTACAAAATTCAGACACAGATTGAGCCACGTAAGTGTAAAAAAAAGAGAAAGGAAAGAAAAACTTCTGTCCCTTTTAACAGAAGAGGTTGCAACAGAACTGACCAGGAACAAGACTGGCTGAGGGGCAGCCGAGACTCGTCAGGTCGGCTGATCCTCCGTGGGCAGGGCTCTGAGCCCTCAGGGGGCATAGGAGGTATCAAAGCTCCTGGCTGCACTCAGGAAATCCAGCTAGCATCCCCCTTGAGCCTGAGCACGTGGTTGGAATACAATAGATGGTTTTCATTTTGTGTTACAAAGTCCGAAGGTATTTTGGGATTTGAACCAACTATTATAAAATGTTACACTTTTATGCCCACTGGTATGCATTTTTTCATTATCAATGCACGTCTACTTTTCCAAAATTTAAAAATATTTCACCCCCTAAATTAGGCTGCATAAGTAGTGCTTCCTTTCATCATTTTTCTTCCTCATTATAAAACATTTCTAATTTGATTATGAAATCAGAGCAGACTAGCTCATGACGTAACAAGCAATCATGGTGAGTGCAGCCTGGGCAAGGGAGAGTCCTGTGTGCAAAAAGATTATTTTATAATAAAGATGGATTTGATACCGATGCTTAATGTAGTTATTTTTTCTATCAGAACTACCATGGCATTTTACGTTAGTGATGGATAGATTGATATCGATATCCCAAAAATCTGTGCTCCAAAGTGTTTGCTTTTCTGGCCTTTTTCTCAGAGATCCTCAAGTCAGAGTTGTAGACATGCATGCATTTCATGTTTCTGTAGCCAAATAATACCTATGACTTCACCTGCAAGCCACAGGGATAAGAGTCTTACGTAGTTCCCGAAGTGGACAAGTGATGACAGCCTTCTCCAGATCTATCCAACGTGCTGTGCTCTTTCTGGAAAGGCGCTTTCCCAGGAAGGCCTGGGCTGCTCACACCCCTCTCCTTTGGCGGAGGAAGCATCTAAAGACGTGGAAGTGCTAAGATAGCCTCTGGCCCACACGCTTTCACCCCAGCCTGGTACATTTCACTGGGCACATCTAAAGACGCAGGTCAGTCACCATATTCCCCAGCATTGGTGCTTACTGGAGTTATTTTTCCTATCAGAACTACCATGCCATTTTGTGTCAGTGTTTCATGTCCACCAAAGTTCACTCTGTGTAGATTTTTCAAAAGCAAGTATACCACGTGAACTTTATCTTATGTTATCTGCTATGATGGCTTTATTTTCACATGGGGACTTAGTCCCTGTATTTTCTTTTATATAGCCTAACAAATATATAATGTTATAGATCATTATTTGAAAACAACTCATATTTTGATGCCCCTGTGGTATTTGCCCTGCCATTCTTTCTACTTGGGTAGCTTGCCCCGGGTCTTTACACATTCGAGATCTTGCAAGAGCCAGGCTGTCTCCTAAGTCTTCAACTGCTCTGGACTTGTGTAGCATTTGGGGACCCCACTTGCAGCATGCATTACTTATCATATTTATTTGGATAATTATTTTCAAGCTAATTATTTTAAGTAGGGGTATGAAGAGGGGTGATATTCTCTCATCAGCAGTAGGCACAAAATACACACCCACTAAGTAACCTTGTGTTCTGCAATTAAGAGAAAGTTTGCATTTTTGTATATATTTCTAATTAAATACCATTAATTAAAAATTGTGATTTTATTTTCAGGAAAAATTACATCTTCTTTTGTGAATTTATTGTAAGCAGAGAAAGCGGTATTTTGTATTTAAAATCAATATTAGACAACCAGAGTTGTGTTAAAACTCTCTGGATACCAGAAATGGCTGCCCAACCTATGAAAATAAAAAGAAAGCAAGTTCCTTTTTCTCATCATAAGCAAGTGGGTCAGTAGCAGGCCTCAGAAACGGCTTCTACTTTTCTATCAGTTTCTGCCATCCCTCCTTGGGAGTCAAAGGTTGTCAGAGTAAGGAACATTCATCCATCTACCTCCTAATCAGGGTCCTTTTGAAGTTTTCTTGTCCAACTCATTCCCTCCCAACACACACATGTACAAGGTTTTATTCTACGCACACTCCTTTTTTAATCCACAGATAAGGGAGTGAGTTTTAGATTAAGATGTCTGCTTTTTAAAAAATGAGAATTATTTATTTGCCAAACCCTGAGAGATCACCTTATCTAAATGAAATCCTGTTTCTTTACATTGGTTTATTTTTGAAATTGGTATCTGAGATTTCTCAATTAATATTAAAAATTTTAATTTCATTACCAAGCAGGAAATTCTTATTGTTCTTCAAATTGACCTGTCTTCTTAATCTTTTCCAGAATCTAAATGGCTGGACTATCAACCTTGACCCAGGAATAATGAAGCAACAGAGGACCTGATTTGAGCTCTAAGTTTCATGCCAATGAAAACTTTTAATTTTATATTGTCTATATTGCTAAATTATCTATAATGCTTAAATTCATGAATAATAATGCCCATTTAATATACATTTACCTATTCAATTTTGAGGTCTTTATGGAGGCTTCCAACGACTATGCAAAACATAGTCTAAGACTTCAGGTAAGGGCCTGTAAAATGTTCCTGTACGGGACTGGATAATTGATATTTACGCTTTGTGAGGCATATAGTCTGGGTCACAAATACTCAGCTCCTCCATGGTAGCCACAGACAATATATAAAATGATGAGTGTAGCTGCTTTCCAATAAAACTTGCTTTCAGACACTGAGATTTTTATTTCACATAATTTTTACATATTTCATAACATCTATCTAGAAATGCAAAACATCTATTTTGAAATGCAAATACTACTCTTAGCTCATGGACTGTTCACCCCCAGCTTTTGGAAAATAAGAGAAATTGGATTTAGTACCTGTAACTATTGGGTCGGCAGCTAAGTAATTGCGGATTTTTTAAAGAAAATCAAAGACAATTTTTTCATGGAACTAAATAACTTTATTCTGTAATGTATTGCCCATTTTGATCAATGACCTTTTGCCATCTTTCAGGCAGCATCATAATCCCACGTTCAAAAAACTTCTGGTTTTTATTAGCAAAAAACTGAATCAGGTACGATTTGACATCATCATCATTATTGAAATTTTTACCATTCAAAGAGTTTTGTAAAGATCGAAACAAAAAGTAATCAGATGGTGCAAGGTCAGGACTATATGGTGGATGTGGCAAAACATCCCAACCAAGCTCCATTAATTTTTGCCGAGTGACCAAAGATGTGTGTGGCCTTGCATTGTCATGATGGAATACAACACCTTTTCGATTTGTCAATTCGGGCCGCTTTTCTTCAACTGCATTGTTTAATTTCGTTAGTTGTTCAATGTAGACATCAGAATTGATCGTTCGGTTGGGTGGTAAGAGTTCAAAGTAGACAATTTTTTTGTAATCCCACCAAACTGATAACAAAACCTTCTTTTGATGAATATCAGCTTTTGATGTTGTTTGAGTTGGTTCACCTGGCCTGCTCCACGATCTTTTCCGCTTGATATTGTTGTAAACAACCCATTTTTCATCGCCAGTTATCAGTCGTTTTAAAAATGGATCATTTTCATTACGTTTCTTTAGCAAATCGCAGCTGCTAATGCGTTGCGTTAACTGTGATTCTTTCAGTTCGTGAGGAACCCATGTATCGAGTTTTTGAACATAGCCAAGTTGTTTTAAGTGATTTTCAATGCATGTATGTGATACATGAAGCTTCTCTGCAATCTCACGTGTTGTACTGTGACAGTCCGAATTGATTATTGCTTTGATTAGGGCGTCATCAACTTCAACTGGACGACCAGAGCGTTTTTCATCTTTGAGTGAAAAATCACCAGAACGAAATTTGGCAAACCAATTTTGACACTGCCGTTCTTTTAAGGCTTCGTCACCATAAACAGCACATAACTTTTTATGAGCTTGCGATGCGTTTTTCCCTTTGGGAAATAAAAAAGCAAAATATGACGAAAATGTTCCTTTTGATTTTCCATTTTTCAATGAACGCCAAACGAAAACTACAAAACAGATCAAAAAACTTTTTTTACTGATTAACAGCTGAATAGCCAACTATCAAATAACAAAATGTGTTTTACATTTGTACTACGTCTGCAAACCTAAAAATTCAACTGAAGCCATATATGTGTGAAACCCGCAATTACTTAGCTGCCGACCCAATATATGAGAGGAAAGATATGCAGAGGAAACGGTAGGCTAAAAGGTAATATAAGAAATGGCCAAGTTGTTAGGAAAGGTCAAAGGTCAAAGGGGGTATGAATAAAATTATATAAAGTATCATTTCAAACATACTCTGATGGTTAACCTGAGTGGAATATTTTTAGTAAGGTGAAAATGTGGGGCTAACTGTACATGTATTTCCACAAATGAGTGCCACCAAAGAATTTCCAAGTCTGTCTGTTACTCAGAAGCAGGACACAATCTGACAGGAGGAATGGGGATAACTCAAGAGTGCCATGTCTGAGAGGAGGAGGAAGCAGACAGGGCAGGCACCAGAGTAAACATGCAATGTAGCAGGAAATGAACCCTAAGGATACCACTCTCAATCGATTACAAACATCAGAAGAGTGTCCAAGGAATTAATGCCGGCAAAATGAAATGCAAACCAGTGGAAAGCATTTACACAAAAGTAACAACCTCGTATAGTTTTCTAAATGAAATAACTTAAAAAACAATAATGATGCACACATATCTTCCTCCAAATTGTTAAATATGCCATATTTAAATAAAAAAGTTAGTTCAATTATACGAAGATGCTTGGTAGAGAAGCCAGGTCAAACAGCACACAATATGCTATTGTTGAAAGAAATCATACTGAGGAGAAATGGAGTTGAATTACTTAGGGTAACAACCAAGTCAAAGGTCAATCCAATAACAATTTTCTTTGAGATAACTTATTACTGCTTAAACTCAGTTGTGCTGTGTAGACATCCTTAACGAGTAACTTATTCAGATAAAATCATTTGCTCTCCTAGAATATTGTTAGTTAAGGCTAATCCAGGTTGACTTTCATTCACTATAAATGTTGCGTATTTGTGATTTCAAACTTATTTCAGGCATATGAGTGGATAGAATAATTAGAAAGGGCTGCATCTTAGCAAAAGTCAAAATCAGATTTTTCATAGACCTGTGTTTTGACTTTCTCACCATTTATAATGAATATTGTTCTGTCTCCAAGCCAACACCAATAGTACCAAGGTTACAAAATCTTCTCCATGTCAACTCAACATTTTTATGCAGCCATCTTTGAATTCTATAATTCAAGAACAGCCTGCACATGGATACATGGAACAGACTGACGGTTGTCAGAGAGAAGGGGGCTTCAGGGACTGGATAAAAGAAGGTGGAGGAATTAACCAAAAAACAACAACATATAAACATAACACACAGACACAGACAATAGATTGGTGATTGATAGCCAGCAGGAGAGGAGTAGAAGGACAGGTGAAGGCAGGCAAAGGGGGGAAACAGGGATGGAAAGAGACTTTACTTGGGGTGATGGACACACAATACAGTGCGCAGATGATGTTTTATTGAGTTGTACACTTGAAACCTGTATAGTTTGGAGAACCAATGTCACCCCTATAAATTCAATTTTTTTAAAAAAGAACAGTCTACAACAGCTGAGAATAGCTATTCTTTGCCCTTTCCCATTCCCTACACTTATAATGTCTCATTCTTCTTCAGTTGGGATAAACTTTTGCATAATAAGAACAAAAAGATCTAAGAAAGAAAGTTAATTGTCCAATTAAATGTTATCAAAGCCTAATTAGGGGAAACAGAGCATACCCAGTGACCTAATTCTTCAGGGGTCAATTGGGAGAAAAACATGATATATTCTCTAAATGCAGCCACTTGCAGAATCTTATATGTTAGCTCTGCAGAAGTACTCCCTTTTAAAATCGCTCTCTATAGAATTTAAAGGTTTAAAAAATACTGTAAATCGAACCGATTTCTCTGTTAGACTCTGTGTATCATCAGTTATTTTGCTATATTTTATGATCCTACAAATTTGGGTTAGGTTATCAACACCAATAAATTCTTGCATCTGCTGATCCTTCCAAGACAAAGTGGACTATTATTACAAAGTATTTATAGAATCTGGTTCCTAAAGGAAATTTCATCCAGATCCCTAATGCACCTTAAGTAACCGCCACATTCCAGCCCTGGTTTCGGGAAGGAAGGGAAGGAAGTAGCATTCAGTGAGTTGTTACCCAGGACTCAGGTGCTGCATGTATGCTTCCGCATTTGGTCCTCCCACCCCAGTTAGGTGGATGTCATGATGATTTACAGAGGCCCACAGACTGATTTTCCAAGGTCATCCAGCTACTTACTGACCATGTTTAGTCGGATGGCTCCCAAGTCTACATCAGGGGTAGGGGACCTTTACTCTGCCAAGGGCCACTGGATATTGATAACATCATCTGAGGAACATACAGAATTGTCAGCTTAAACATTAGCCTGCTATCTTTGGTCAAACATTTAATTAACTCATCCCTAATGCTTTGGCAGGGCCAGACTGAATGATTTTATGGGCCTTATACAGCCCGCAGGCCAGACATTCCCCACCTCTGGTCTACATGCTTTCCACCACAAAAACACTGCTTCATTTATTAAATTAAGGGATTAAAAAAAGAGAGAGAGAGAGAGAGAGAGAGAGCGCTAAGCTTTGGATAAAAGGCGAAAAATTGGTTTTTCTTTGCTTAAAACCCATCCATATTTCTAGGCCTATATCAAATAATTCTTCCTCCATTCTCTTCCTCTTCTCTGTCACTAGCCAGAAGTCTCCTCTCCCTCCTAATACTCTCCAAGTATTTTTTTTCAAGCTAACAAAATCATTAATATATCATATCCATGGCATGACACTAAACACCACAGGATCCCTCCTAGGGTCACAGATCTTTCACATCCGTTCCTTTAATATATTGGGCATAATGTTAACTAGTCGCATGTCCAGAAGACTAGTCTAGCCAGAGCTCAGAGTGAATAAGAGCCTAGGATTATTGGTACTGTCTCTGCATAAGCTAATTCCTGTCTTTAATACTGTTTCTTCCTCAATAAAAGGAATTTGGAAGGATGTGTTAAAAATAATAAAAGTAATATAATAATAATAAAATAATAATAATAATGGTTACTCACTCCCCATACAACATTTTCTCTAAACATATTTTGAAAAGAAAATAAAGTGTCTTTACTGAGCAGTTTACCTATATACACCATTTATTTTTTGTGTGTGTGTTTAAATTAGCAATTGCAACTCCCATAAGAAAGTTCCATCTAGAGGTAAAGGCTAGTTTTTCCAGTCAGAAGCCACAAGATAGAATTAAGTAAATCTGTAAGAAAGATAAAACCATTTTATCTCCATATTGGCTAAATTAGGTGACAGGTAACATCTATTAATATAAACCGTAACACTATTCTGCACAGAAATTAATATATCCTAGAGTTAACTGCTTTGGATAAAATTATGTACAGAGCATTCTCTGAGGAACATATTGCAATAAGTTATAGTAAAAAATCTGCTCCTTTAAAATTAATAAACATTAATTCTATGGTCCCATACATTTATCTATACACAGGAATGCCTGAAGCCAGTGGGTTGGTTTGATATTTTGAGGTCCTTTCCTTCCTCCAGGTTCCACGAGTAACCCCACGTGAGAGAGGTGAAGGTCCCTCCTTTGAAAACATCTGGGACTGAGAGAGCGGTGTGTTGAGCACAGCAGGGTGCTGTGAACACCTGGCTGCTTCCTCCTGTTTCACATACGTACAGACAGGCTGATTCTGGAAACCAGGCTGGCCACCACACTGTGGTCTCAGCCTTTACACTTACCTGGTTGTCTTGTCATTGTTCAGAGAGATGAGTGAAGCCAGGCTGTTACACTGCAGCTTGTCCCTGTAAACAAATGATGTGAAGAATATTAAAAAGCTCCTTAACTGTTTTGTTTTATATCCTAAAAAAAAAATGAAATGACCAAATAAATTTTTGTTTGGTTTTATTCTGGCAAATGCTCTAATTGAAAGTGTAGAACCAACCAATGGCGCCTCTACTTAAAATTTATTCCCGAGCCGTATCTCCAAGGAGTGATTTCTGAGGAATAATATGCAGCCTTCAATTTACTTTATCACAGCTGGATATGAAGTTAAATCCCTGGCTGGAACTTAACTACCCAGAACCAAGCACCAGATGGCTTATCTGCACCTCAACCCAACAGCTGGGTCCTGATATGCACAGCTGGCGCTCACATTTGAATGACAATATTTAAATGATAACATTATGTAATGCAGAAAAATGTGCCTGGATAGCACAGGTCCTGAAAAATAGATTGCACAGTTGCTTTTAATGGCACACACACGGCCTCAATGACTGATCCCCAGTCCCTCTCCTTGTGTGGATGGGCCATGGCTGCCATCTGAGCTTTCTGCCATGTGGACGCATTCCACTGCCATTCATATTGTGCCACGCTCTGTCCACAAGGACTCCTCTGGGTACACACCATGTTAGAATTTCCTTCACATAAAAATAAGCACAACAGAGTTCCCATTGTGAAGCGAGAGACTTTTAAAACTTTCCATAATTAATAGATGATGCATTCTGCCAGGATGGAGGAATTAAAAGGTACTGGGTAGAAAGCAGCTGCTATAGAAACTATTCAACAGTTTGAGAATGTTATTCATTTCCTAGTTGAGCAACAAATATCACCAGAATAACAAACATAACAACTTTAATGCCAAAACTCAGCACTTGAAAAAAAATTTTTTTTAAACTCCATGAAGGGCAACTGTCAAGGAAAATGCATTTGAACACATTTCAAACAATAAAAAATCGGACATATTCCCTATGCAGCTGTTCAAACTTTGATGAATGTATGCACTACCCAGTGGCTCAAGGAAAAGTTATCCATAATATATACCCAAAGTAGCTGTAGACATAAGAAAGAGCATGTTCAGTGGTAAGGAAACTTGGATTTAAATTTCACTGCTACTTTCCTGAGTTCAGTCATGTCATTTAACTTGTATAAACTTCAATTCCTCCCCTGCAGAATGGAGCCGCAGATGGGGTTACGTTTGACCATGTCCTGTAAACTGCTATGATACAGAAGTGGGTGATGGGACTAGTTTTCTGTTTGTTTCTCTGAGACTCAATCACTCGCACTCCTCTCCCTCTCCAGCATTCTGAGTAAGCTAACACAACCAGAAGTGGCCGACGGAGGCCTGAACACCACTTTCATGATTAAAGAAGACGAAGTCAGAGGGAATGCCTCACGGTGAGAGTCAAGGGCTTCCTAGCAGTAAAAGCCAAATGCCTGCCTACCCAGCCAGGCATGACCAAACAAGGGCAAGGAGAGGAGTCCCAGTGAGCAGCTCAGGCCCCCAGGAGAACCAGCAAAGGTTGGCATGAGCATTCAGTCTTCCCAATTTATCAGTCAGGTAAGTCACTGGGAGTAAAGGAGTAGAGCATCCAAAGGTTAAAGGAATGCTCTCAAGGTGAAAGGAGCCATTAAGATCTCTCCCAATGATTCTCAGCTCCTGTTCTCTCCCTTCAGTGACCTAAACTTTAGTGTCTGGGCAGCCAGGGACCTGACTCTCCTCTTTGGAGGAAGACAGACAGAGCAGCAGCAGAGGGACTCTACTGGCACCGAGCCAATCTCTCAATAGCAGCAAACACCCTGAGAACATCCTCCTGAGGCCGCTCAGAACAGTACAGATGTCACATCATTTTCTGACTTGTCTTCTACTTAGATGTTACATTGGTTGAATTCTTTGTCTTGAGAAAGAGTATTTCTATCACACCCAAACCATTATCAAACCTATAGGTTCTTCCTTGGAAACCAATCTAGAAGCTCACCTTTCTCTCACCTGCACTATGAGCACCCCATCCAAGCAATACCATACAGTTTTATGTTCCTCACTGGTTCTAGTACTTGTTAACATATTATGTATTTGTTTGGTGGTTTATATAAGTGCTATCAGAGTAGCAATGTGTCTGTTTTGTTCACCACTGTACCTATACCACATAAAAACATGATACAAGCAACCAATTAGTATTTTTGAAAATAAGAAAATGGGAAATGAGAGAAGTGAGGGAGGGTGAGAATGGAGGGAGAGAGGGGAAAGAAAAAAGAGACAAGGAAATAAAGAAAAAGGAAGGCAACTATTGTTGGAGTTTCTAAGGCTAAGGACATCTCAGATTGTAAATTTGTCCCTCTTTCATTTGAAGATCGAGTATGCCTTTGAAGCCAAAATGTAACAGTCAGCAGTGTGTGAAAGGGATTTCTTTTTATTAGGCCTCTTATTTTCCAATGTTCTAGCCTTTGCCCTTGACATACACTAAAATGGGCACTCTGCCTTCTCTAGAATTTCCAGCCACTCAAAGTCTTCCTTTCACTCAGTTGAACTCTCCATTCTCCATTAAACACACACACACACACACCCACACACACAGCCCAGTCTGGACTTTGTCACTATCACAAAACTGATAAATTCCCCATCAACCAAGTAGACTCCCTCCCAATCAACAGATAATTTTCAGTTTTTACATTATAATTTGGGGTTCTTTAAGATGACATTAGAAAAAGGCAAAAGATTGTGATTAATTAGGGTTCAGCAATACCAGGCTATTTGACTTCAAATGGATCAGCAGCTCCTCCATCTTTATTGTTCACCAATTGCCCATCTTTATGAGACTTCCCAAGATGAATTTTCTAAAATCCCTCACCAATTTCTAGTCACCAATTCCATTTCAATTGTGTTATAATCTTGGCATATGATTTTTACTACTCCTTGAAGATCAAGCTTATCAGGAATTAAGTCCCCCATTTTCCTTTAATCTCTTATCCTCCAAATAACCATCTTTTTATCCCTGAGAGAGAATTGCTCTTTTCCTTTCAATCTCCCACTAAGTACCGTAGTCAAAATTCTGATGTTGAATAAAACTTCTTGATCCTTGAGATATAAATAAAACTGGCTCAAACTCCAAATTTACACTCTAATGAAGTTCAAAGTCCTTCAAAAACTTTCTAGAAATTTACAAATGTCTTGAATTTTCAAGGTCCCCCAGTATCTGACCACTTTCTGTATTATTCCTATTATGTACTACATTCACCCAGAAGTAACATCTAGACCTTTCAAAAAAAAAGGGGGGGGGGGGATATGGGAGGGTACAGGGGAGGAGAAAAAAAAGTGTGTTGCAGGCTTTACTGAAAAGGCCAAGTGACATTATCTTCAAGAAAATGAAGTAGTATTCTTCTGGGAATGCTTCTGCATCCGTTACAATGGAAGAGGTGTGACTGGTCCCACATAGCTTATATGTGGATAAACATCTGGAGGAACAATCATGAGCCCATAAAACAACAGGTAAGTTCTGAATGCCAGCAGCTTTCTACCTCGTTTTGGGCAAAAATGTAGAACCCTTTTGCTTTAAACCACCACTAAGTTTTCTTACATGCGATACAGAAAACATTCACTTACTAGTTAAACTGATACAAATTTTGAGAAACACGGTTGGTCATTAAAACCCTAAACTAGGGGTGTCGAACTCAATCAGAGAAGGGGCCAAAATCTAAAATCCAGCCTAAATCGCGGGCCGAATGGTTTACTGAACAGTCATAAACTGTCATTGTGATGGAAACGCAGCGGAGTGCAGTGATGACAGCGCAGTGCGGGCCACATTGCAAGGCCTGGCGGGACGGATTTGGCCCGCGGGCCTTTTGTTTGACACATGTGCCCTAAACCTATGAAATTCAAAGAGTTTAAAGATATATGATCTAAGCCTTTCCTATGAGAGCAATCTGGTCATTAGGACACTTCAACTAGTGAGTGACATCCAGGTTTTGGGATGAGATTGAAAGCTAGTCACTTCCCAGCTGCTCCATTCTGCACCAAGGAGAAAATGATAAAGATGGCAGGAGGGTTGAAAAGACCCTCCCTCAGAATGAGACCTCCAGTGATACCATGCCTCTGTCTCTGAATTTGCCAAGTCTGGAGACCTGCCCAAGCTCTAACTCTGCCCTGACTCTTCAGAAACCTAAATGTTAGTAACACCTTAGCAATTTAAAAGTCCTGAATTCCTAAAAACTTTCATTATAAGTGCCATGGAATATCTGACAGGTTAATTCTGAATATATATTTACATACAAAGACCTAAAATTTAAAACACAGTAGAAAACAATGTTTGTTCATTCATAAATGAATGTTGTACTCCCATGAAAAGTGATGCCACGTGAGCAGGCAGGGGTTTCTGCGGTGCCCAACATGTTCCATTTGCTGACGTGAGTGGTGATCACTACCTGGGTGTTCATTTTATGCAAAATTTTCTAAGGAGTATATTTGTGCTTCCTGTCCTTTTCTATATGTACATTATATTTCACAATTAAAAGGTGTTTAAAATAATCTAACAAATATTAGTGGCATTCAAACAGGTTAAAGATAGCTTTTTTAAAAAAGCAGTTTACAAAACAATGTGTATAAAGTTGAGATTTTTCATCAAATAGAAATGTTTGTAGAAATTGTTGAAGAACACATACATGTTTCTAAAAAATGAGAGAAAAAAGAATACTAAGTCAATGTAAAATAATCTTCCCTTTTAAATCTTTACATGAACCACTGGGAAATAATAGACTAGCTGAAAAGTTACACGTGGGATACATTTGTTCATTAGAATATTTTTCCTTTTAAATCATGATCAATAATTATTATTTTAAATGGTGAGAGTTCTTGCTTCAAGTCATTGTTACTTTAGGAGATTGCTTGTACTGCGACACTAGTTAACAACGACAAAGTGGTTTATAAAGTTAGAAAGACGTGACTTTGGTTCTGGTGCCCTAAGGCCTTTCTCTCCTGTTGTAATGAATCACACTCACAAAGCCATGGAGCCCTATAAACAACTGTCAGAAACAGCCAGTTCCACCCTGTGAAATGCTCTGCTGTCCCCTTACACTACCTTTACTGTAACAGTGACCCAGTGTGAAAACCACCAATTCAAAATAGGTTGTACATAACTTACCGTATTTTTCGGACCATAAGACGCACCGGACCATAAGACGCACCAGTTTTTAGAGAAGGGAAATGAAGAAAAAAAGATTCTGAAACAAATAGTGTCCTAAAATATTTTATGTGCATTAAAACCCAACAACACAGTCATAAATACATGTAATCAACCCTGTAAAGTAAACAGCAGCATTTAGGACCATTTTAGAGCCGGGCAAGCACATAGAGACCATACAGAGCTGGGCAAGTAAAAAAACTTTTTTTTTAAAGTATATGTGTAGGCTATATTTGGACCATAAGACGCAGGGACTTTTCCCCCCCCACTTCTGGGGGGAAAAAAGTGCGTCTTATGATCCGAAAAATACGGTATCTGAAATTGCCTAATGGGTCAATATTCAAATATACAATCTTGGTCCTGTAAGTCACCAAGATGACTCTTAAAGTTTAAAAAGTAAAAAATAATAAAATAAATCATGATTTGAATCTTCTGTCGATTTGACAAATGATTTCAGGGACATGAACCAGAAAAAAAAAATATTCTAGAATGGAAGACTCCTTTCTTTTCTCATTTAGAGAATAATATGATATTAAGATAACACTTATTTCTGTATAATGTCTTTAATTACAGTCAGAATGTACAATTAATAGTAATATCAATTGTTCCCAAACTAATGAAGAATTTATTTAAAAGAGAAACTGGGAACCACAATGATCTAACATTAGTAACAATCAGTACTCACAGTTTTCGAATCTAACAAGAGCAAGTGCCAATCAAAAAAATAACTTGTATTTAGATAGCCCAGGTAGAAGTTCACTGGAGAAATTTTGGGGGGAAAAAAATTTATTCCAATGCCAAGTCACACTTACACTTTGAACAAGTAGCAAAACATGGGCATGCTTCTCAAATGGATTTCACAGCATCAGTGCAAAAGCCAGAGGGGGTGGCTTCGTTTTTTAAGCCTCGGATTTGAAATACTCAGACTCCCTGCAACTACAGCGTTAAATCCTCTGCGGAAGCACAGCTTCAAATGCTATCAGGACAGACTCAACTCCTCATCCTTCTGAGACTGAGAAATTGAAAGCCGTGAAGTTTAGAGGGAACGGAGGGAAGCCTGCCCCCTGCCTCACTCCACACCGGAAGGCTCTATTTGCAACATCGCTTAAGCTTCCATGGGAGACTGTCTCCTTGGTAAGACCTGAGGAGGCTGCTTTTGAAACATTCAGAAATTTCACAACCCTGCCATGGGCCATCTTACAAACATTTAAACCGAATTTTAGACAGCTTAGAGTAGACAGAAAACACCAGTTTCAATCCCTTTTAAGATAGTCAAGGAAATTCTAACTGCTTGCTTTAAAAGGCATTATAGAGAAGGCGGAGGCAGGGAATAACCAACGAATTTACGTATATGCATAAATGCATAATCCACGGACACAGACAAGAGGGTAGTGAAGGCAGCAACTTGGTGGAGGGGAACGATGGGAGGAAATGGGGGACATCAGTAATAACCTCAATAATAAGGATAAATACTTTAACAAGAAATTAAAAATAAATGCAATTTAGGTATGTGGCCAACTCTTAATTCTTCCCGTGGGAATTTCTGAAACTCAACTTGATTCCTTTGGGCTGCTGTGTATGTTTCTGGGCTGCCTCCTCCCTGACGTGAACTGATGGGTGCTTTGGTAAATTCCAATTAGACAACAGAAGTCTATTTCATGTGCATAGTCCTCTACCAGTCTCTCACAGCTCCTGAGTCATTCACAAAACTTTACAAGATAAGGAAAAAGACTTGTTTCACCCATCCTATAGGTGAGGAAAGTGTGGCTTATGGAGGTTAAACCAGTTAACCACAGCTAATGTGTTCTTGCCTACATTGAACAATCCAGGCCTTGAGACTCCCCTGAAGTATCGGTGGAGATGAGGAACTTCTATTAGGAACATAAACATTTTACTAAAGAAAAGAATGTAATACATTCTTAAATCAAAATCATTCATAACTAATTCTGTCGATTTCTCATCAATGTTACATATCTCTGTTATGTATAATTAGTGACTTAAAATAATACAAATTTAAAGAGAATTCTGGGAAAACTGTGGACCATTTTTTTAAAGGTCTACCTAACTGATGAACAGATCTGCCTTTTCATTCAGAATTCTCTCAAAATTAGGCATATGCATCCAATTATACGTAGGCCCAAATGAAAACCCGAGAATGACATGAGGCCATTTTCAGGGCTAAAACTCAAACTGCTGCCCAAGTTTTAGTCAAAGAACAATTAATCCCATAAGGAACTCAAATACCCAGACTAATTTAACATCTTTAAGACAGCTGTAGACTGGCTTTAAGTTTAGGCAAAATAGAAGACCCACTGGATATTTTAA
Source organism: Pipistrellus kuhlii (assembly GCF_014108245.1). Lineage (NCBI taxonomy): Eukaryota > Metazoa > Chordata > Mammalia > Chiroptera > Vespertilionidae > Pipistrellus > Pipistrellus kuhlii. The sequence goes on from NW_023425529.1 coordinate 185,805,129, forward strand.
TAGATGCTAAAAAAGCATCAAAAAGGCTTGATCCCTTCAAGATGACTTATTACTTTATATACAAACTTGAGACCGGGTACAGGGATTCATGCACCAGTGTGGTCCCTCAGGTTGGCCTGCGCCCTCAAATAATCTGGGACCCCTTGAAGGATGTGGGCCCGATCCCAAACCAGCAGTCCCACATCCCCTAAGGGATGCAACAGTGCATGAGGCAGCAGGCGACCAGGGAGGAGTCTGAGCCCGGGTCCCACTCATCCTGGCCTCACTGTTCCTGCCGCTGCCTGCTTGGTAGTGCTGTCACGGAGGCGGGAGAGGCTTGGGCCGCTGACGCTGCGCCCACCAGCCATGAGCCCTGTGTCTGGCATCCGTCAGTCAGCTGAGCCATGCTCACTCCTGCTGTGGGAGTGCACTGACCACCAGAGAGCAGCTCCTGCATTGAGTGTCTGCCCCCTGGTGGTCAGTGTGCATCATAGCAATGGGTTGTTCGGTCATTTGGTCATTCGGTCTTTAGATCACTTAGGCTTTTATATATATAGATACCCTTGAGGAAGCTGACATATTCAGACTTTATTCAAACATTTCTACTCTAGTACAATTTACCTATTTTCTTCTAACCAGCTGATGAGTTAAACTGTTCAATAGGAATTTCGATTCCAAGTAAGGAGAGAATTTTGGAGAAAAGAGTGGGCTTAGTAGTATAAAAATTAATAATCAGAAACCTCATTTAAAATGAAGTCCAGAGGCTCCAAGAAAGAACTCTCAGGCACATGACACCCAACACACACTACAGACCCCAAGAGGAAGAGATACACCTTACATCTCTGACAGGAAGTGGTACATCACTACTCAGCAGAAAGCCAAGATTCCTCCTAGTCAATGGGAGACTGCCCGAACTGAGCAAATGAGAAGCCAGTATACCTCAATTTTCCGTATCCTCCAAGAGACTCTTGGTTTATAGGACCCCTGCCCCAGACCACCAAAATGGGTTCCAGTCCTTGGTTTTCCTGAACTTCAAAAGAGCAATCCTTTGTTGTTCCTGAATAAGCCCATTTTGCTAGAGGAATTTCTGGCCAATTGTTAAGGTCAGTAGTAGGCCAACAAAGTCCAGGCCCTTTTTAGCCAGAAGAAATGAGAATGCTTTAAGAATCAGGAAGTGGCTACATAGAGCAGTGGGCGCTGATACTAACTTTTTATGTATTGTTTTACACAGTTGTTTGCCTGGTCCT